>NC_053134.1:19142128-19224628 GCF_010015445.1 Perca fluviatilis | reverse complement strand
CAACTTCTCAGTCCCTCCCCCCTTTCTGCTTAAGCCAAAAACGGTCTCTTAACCCCTCCCCCCACAAGGGAGAATGAATGCGTGTGCATGAGCAGTGATTGACACTCAGAGTTGTTTTTTATTTGGGAATCCAACAATTTGACAATTCATTGTTACATCGCTTGTTATGATTCCTCATTATAAAAATAAGAGCCAAATAAAAACAAAAAGCAAAACACAATAAACAACAACAAAAAGAGAACCGTTCCCATTAACACCCACCCCACCCTAGGGACATAAGACATATCACACCAATGGGACAATCAGTGCTACACACTCAGCCTACTGAAACACGCCAACTTAAACTATGCTATCAAGGTGTTGGGTGGAAAATCAAGCTGTTCCACTAAGCGCTAGCCCTAGAGGCCTGGAGAACTTCCGTTGTGCAGCGTTTCTTTTGTGGCATTTGTTTTCGGGGATTGTGTGCTTTTCTTTAGCACTGTTTCTGTTTTTTTGGGTCGTGTGCTTTTCTATTTGCATCGTTTTTGTATTTGCAGCGCGTTTGTGTATTTGGTTGTGTTGTGTGTATTTGCAGCGGGTTTGCTAAATGTTGCGCATGTGCTGTCAAATGAATAAAGATGTTTTCTTAATTTGATTGTGTTATGTCTATTTGCGTGTGTTTCGTTAAAGGTGTCTACACACCAACCAGACGGCCGACCCTCGGCAGAAAAGCCAGTTGAAATGATCGGTCTCCCCGTGTTGGTCCAAAAAGTGCCACAGAACACACCAAAAAGACGAGACAAGACGTAATACATCTCTATAACAGCAGGCGGTGCTAATCTGTATTGTTGCCCAGGAAATGAAAACCGGCAGCTGATTGGACGAACACGTCACATGGGTTTGTTTTCTCCGGAAATTCAAAGCCAGACTGTCATGGCATGTCACGTTGAGAATACGATCTCATATTGTACTAAAATAGTTCACTGAAATGGGTTTGTGAGAACATTTTAAGTGAGAAATAGGCCATGCAGTTGCTGAATCTGTCTTCATTTTAGCTCAACAAAGGTTAGTTTAAAAGATTTTCATCAAATTTTGAGAGACTCTCTAGTCACCTCATTCCGCTCCCCATTTCCGGGTGAGTCCCAACTGCCCTGCCGGCGACACACAAAACACACTCTTCTACAAGTGCACTTCTCAGCAACCTCCAAGTTCTTTCCCCAAACTACCACAAGGGGCAACAGTGACTACGTTTACAAGCTGTCAATTTTCGGGATATGGTCGGGTTAAGGTCACTATTCGGGTTTCTGAAACATTCGGGATAACCCGTTTACATGCGTGAGCAGAGAGAGTTACTCCTGTATACATGGCATTTGTAATCAGTTGGCAATATCCCGACGTAAACGGCGACGCACGGTTAGCGTCTGGACGTAGCCTACGGACAACCTTAAGACGCAATAACTTTTCGGTCACCTTCTTATAAATCTCACTATCTCGGTACTTTCAGCCATCAACAAAAGACATTATATTCATGGTTTTCACCACACTAATAAAGAAATTGGTTTCCTCCTCGCTCCAAAAGTGTGGTGCTGTGCTGCATCTCGCCATGTTTACCTCTACTTGTTTACTTCCGTTATACTGCGTGCAGGTTTTCTGCATTGACATATATATAACTATATTATTATAGTATATAATTATCATTATAACTATGTTTTCTGGCGCATACAAGAAGTTCCTCTACTCAAAGACCAAGATTCCTTGCGAATAGAACATGCGCAGAACACAAATCAGTGTTCCTTTTGATGGGGATATGCCGATACGCGTTTACATGACCAAAATTTCAGGTTAGAAAAGGGGTAACCCAGGTAGCATATTCGGGTTTTTAAAAACCGGAATATGAGCATATTCGGGTTTTTGCCGGTGTTTACATGGCCGTGCGCGACCGGGTTATTGCTAATATTCCGGTTTTGAACGGGTTATTGGCTGCATGTAAACGTAGTCAGTGAGTCTATTCCAAATTCAAAAACAATGTTCAACAAGCAGCACAAAGTTGGGATTCATGCTTTATTTAGAAGTTTTTCCAAACAGTATTTTTGGGGTTGAAAAAACTTAAAGGATGAAGAGTTGGTTTGGAAAATGTATGGCTGGTTAACCACCCAAGCTCAGTTAAAGAGCAGTGTGCTGAGCTTTTTTACTGAACCATGTGGGACAGCCTTCCACACAGTAGATGAGGCAGTCCCAAAAAGATACCTATGGCTCCATATAATTAAAAAAAAAACTAACCAGTATCACATCATCTGTATGTGAAGTAAGCTGCCTGATAAAAATATGATACACCAGGACAAGGACATGAAATGTTAAGCAAACTTAATAAATTACCTACTCTACTTGACCTACAGTTGGTTTCTACTTATGTCCCGTTCCCCCCCCTCATGAAACTGACATGCACCTAAACAACTGAAGCCTGTGTTTGGTCCTACTTTGCTCTCAGTGGTGTGTGAAATGTAACACATGCATTGTTCTCCAGCTGGGAGAGAGAGAGAGGACATTAAGCCTGCTGTGCCCTGTGCCATCACTCCCTCAGGTCTCAAAATGCACAAATGCTCCCTGTGTGTGTGTCTGTGTGTGTCTGTGTGCGTGCGTGCGTGTCCACAAATGCACTAGTATATTTACATGCAAATGTGCTGAAGTTAAAATGTAACTCTACCAACGTGTTATGTGTGTGTAGATTGTGTAAGTGTTTATTTCGTAACTGTATGCCAGTGTGTGTCTTCAGTGTGTACTGTATGTATGTATGTCCTGTATGTATGTGTGCTTGTCTGACTTTTTTTTTGTGTGCTTGTCATTTTGCTGGTGTGTGCCTAAGTGGCCATTGTGCCGACACAGTGGAGAAGAGGGAGACCAGCTAGGAACATAAAGCCACCAGTCCAGCTCTGTGGCTCCACCAGCAGCCAGCCAGCCCCATTCGGCATGCACCTGGTGTCCCCTCACACACACACACCACCATTATTAATTGCTAATACATATTTATGTGGCACAAATTTGCCATTTGTTTATGCATAAAATTATCAATAGCACGGGGCGCTTAGCCAGAGAAAACAGTGACCTTTTTAAAAGAGTAATAAATGGAAGTGTGCGTGTGTGCGTGTCTAATGGCTGATGTTTGAGAGGGAGGTGTTGGGTTGGAACAAGGGGAGGAGGGTTGCGGTTTTTTGCCTGGACGTGGCAGAGAGGCAGCTGAGGCCTGCCAAGAGGAGATCCACTGATCTGGATGTTTACCCACAGTTTGTATTTCACACAGGTAATGAGCTGTCTTTGTCCTCGGCTTCATTAGCCGTGTCCATGTTCACAGTGTCTGTACTGGATGTTCCTTTGAGAGTGCAAGGATGATATTTTTTTGCATATAAGTATATCAGTGAGCGTATTTTTTATTTTTTTTTTGCCATCGACAAATGTTAAAGAAAGTGTGTGTAAATGTTAAGGACTTATGACCAGCTGACCTCTGTTCCCTCTGCAGTTGAACCCCACCCATTAACACTCTACAATAGGAGACTTTTCAAGTTACTCCACCCACTTTATAATAAATTAGATATTGATGTATATAGCTGACATCTTGGCTTTTTCCATTGGCTCTCAATCAAGACTGGATAGGGTTGAATTGGGCCTGAATGGACCAGACTGGGGTGGGATAGGACAAACTGGACTAGACTACATCGGTCAGGACTGGACTGTACTGGACTCGGTTATACTGGACTGGACTAAAATAGACTGGACAACTCTGTACTGTACTGCGAAGCGATAACATTTTCATATCTGTGGAATAAATGAGGCTACAGCCAGTTAACTTAGCTTAGCATAAAGACTGAGAAGCAGTGGGAAACAGCTACCATGGCTCTGTCTGAAGGGAACGAAGTCCCCTAGCCTGACGTTGTCCTACTCAGATTCTAGTCAGAATATGAGTCTGATACTGCTTCATTGGGCTGATTATGGGGCGTGTTTCAACCGAACCAGGAAAAAAAATGTCTCTGCACTCAATTGGATAGACCTACAACCAATCGGAGCAACGGACCGTCAAAGGCAGGCTTCGACCAACCCCCCCAGGAACAGCGCCGTGTCTTTAAAGCAACCGTGGGCTTAGCGGCCAACGGTGGAACTGCACCCCTCTGGCCCAGAAAGACTTTTCACATAGACATGGCGAAAAAAACTTCTATATTTCAGCGGATAATTTTTTTTTTGTGGTACATCAACTTACCAGCCAGAACACTTAAATAGTCTTTGTTTAAAACGTCATGTTTTTAACATTTACTAATAGCCGAATCCAGAGTTATTAAACTAGATATGAACTATTGATCATCTGTCCATCATTGTATAAAGCCCACCCTGACAATTTGATTGGTCCGAACATCTCTGGTTCGAGCCAGAGATGTCCAGACCGAACTTCCCGACCTCAAATGTTGTGGGAGGGGCTAAGTTCGGCTGGCATCCAGGCTAGAAATCCCCTACCTGTACCTCGAAAGCTCATTAATGAACATGTTGGTGTAAAAACGTCAATTTGTGGTTTTATGGTGGGTTACAAGCCAGACTATTTCTTGGCTATGTGTAGTGACTTCCTGGAGTCGTGAGGTTTCCAGGCAACTCCAGAGTCCAGGATGAGTCGACGGTGAATTGAACAATGAAAGCAAGCAGAACAATTAACTAGTGCAATTTCCAAATTTGGAGGACAAGTGTTTTAAACAGCCTCCTAAAAGGGAACTCTGATGTGAATAGATTCCCCGAAGGAAGGACTCATTCTGCTCTGCATATTTAACACAAAAGATATTACAAGAGCAAACACTTTTTTTTTTTATTTCAACTGTATTCAGTTTCACAAAGTGTTGAGCTACGTATACTATATTAGTCTATGGTTTTATAGCTCGATCTTCCCCTTTACACTTTGCTTCTTCTCTTACTGTAGTTCTATCTTCTTCACAGCTCAGTTCTTTTTCTCTTTATTCCTCATTTCCTTCTTTCCCATCTTTCTCTTTTTCGGTCTCTGTCTCCTCTTATAGTCATTGACTTTCCTCATTTGTTCCTCTCGGCTTTACTCTCCACTCTCCTTCAATCTCTTTGAATATCTTGTGTGTTCCACACTTCATTTGTCCTCTTAGAGAGAGAGAGAGAGAGAGAGAGATAATGTTATTGTCAACCTGGCTGTTTCTTTGAGTGGGAAATCCAGCTAAATCTCTCTGTTTCTCTTTACCAGGGTTGGTCGTGTCTCTGATGGGTATCCACTCTTCAGCAGAGCCACCTTTTCTGGGACGCTTCTAGGTCAGCTGCTATTTTCTTAACGCACACACACACACACACACACACACACACACACACACACACACACACACACACACACACACACACACACACACACACACACACACACACACACACACACACACACAAATAATAGAAATATGTAAGTGCTCAAGGGACTCTGCTTTTAAACTATGGCAAACAAACACAAATTGGGTTGAGTGTCAGTGTCAGTCATGCTCTCTCTCTCTTTCATAATACACACATGAACCCTCTCCCTCTCTCTGTAACCCAGCTTTTATGTGGCCTTCGTGAGGTCACACACAGGGCTCAAGTCAGTTTCCATGACTACACAGTCAGCATCCAGCCAATCGGCATTCTCAGCTGACCGCTATGGGGCCAGTGGGCAGCCAGTAAGCATCATATCTGTTGATCTGACATGGAAGGCAAAGGGGGAGGTGTGTGTGTGTGTGTGTGTGTGTGTGTGTGTGTGTGTGTGTGTGTGTGTGTGTGTGTGTGTGTGTGTGTGTGTGTGTGTGTGTGTGTGTGAGATTTTGTGGCAGTGTGAAGGAGGGGGATTAGAACAGGGGCCTCTAATTTATCTTGTGAGGGACACTTACAACAATGTTTCTTCTTAGCATTAAACAAAAAGGTATTATAATATGTGATATATCCACATGCAATATGCTTTAAGTAGTTTTAGTAAAGACATTCACACAGTATGTGTGTATCAGTGACAAAACTTCTTTATTTCCTTTATACTGAGACTGGAAAAAAACATGTCCAAATTCAGTCCAAAGTTTCGTGACACATAAGTTCCAGACTGACATTCCTCTCACCATGAGTAGTATACAAAATACATAGGACCCTATGCAAAGCATGCCAGGAAACTCTCATCCTCTTGAGAAATGGGAGTCACAAATACACAACAGTGTAGGAAACTCCATGGGGACTGAGACCAACAACCCAGATACACAAGTAAATACTAAAGGAACAAAATCCCCTCATTGGATTTGACATCTCCTGTGGGAGAGAAAGCAACATGACCAGTATTTATTTTTCACCAACTTTCTGCCACGTACACTCTGAGACTGAAATACTTTCCTCCTTCCACGTTCTCCATACTGCTCTTTATGTTCAGTAGTGTAATGCTGCCTGAGCAGCTTCCTCCTCACAGATGAGACAGGAAGCAGCCACATTAAACTCCACAAAAAATCTTTTGAGCCATTATAGAGATAATAAGATAATTTTTGGGCTTTGATTTTGCAACACTACTAGAAAAGTAGGTGAGTGCTCCAAAATAAAAGCCCTTCTATCAATAAATAAGGGGAAAAAAAGAGAAAATAATTTGTGGGATGGATGTTACAAACTTTTTTTTTTTTTTAAACACGTGGATGGCCGTGTGAAATGTATTGCAGGCTGGATCCGAAAACGTTTAAGTATCAGTTACGGGCCTGTGTGCAAGCTGACCAATCAATTATCTGTGTATAATACTTGAGTTTGCTTCCAAGTAGAGTTAAGAGAATGTTAGCTACAACAAGTTTATGCATACAGTAAGTGCAACACCATGCAAAGCTTAACCAATACCCAGTGTCTGCTGTCTTTTCTCTTAGTAGGAATCACGTGTCCTCTGTTGCTACGTTGCTCAGTGTATTTTGTTGTGTTCCCTGTTTCGTAGCCCCTGGAGTTGTACTAGTGTATGAACTGGGACACTGTGAGCGCGAGGGGTGAGAGGGCCAGAGAGGTAAATGGTCAGAGAACAGCATATGGAGGGTAGGGAGAGTGGGATTGTTTGTTTTGGAAAATGAAAGCCGTGGGACAGCAAAGAACAGCTGAGACAAAAGAGACATATGGAGCTTCAACACAGAGCCCGCTTTATTATTTTATTTTAGCACTGAAATACCTCTGTGGTCAAATTGCTCCTCTAATTTCTCAAGGTTTTCAGTACAAACAAGAAAAAGTGTGGCTTTGAAGTAGTGATGGCAGACAGAGAGAGCGGCAAGAAAAGTGGGACGAAAAATACTTTCTATTTTAATATCTAAGCTGTTAGACCTGGGCCTCTGCAATTCTGTCTGCAGGTGGATACAGGACTTTCTAACTGCCCCCAGACAGTTAGAGTTGGCACTACATACTCAGCCTCTATAGTGCTAAACACTGGAGCACCTCAAGGCTGCTGTCTCATTCCTTTATTATACAGTCTGTATGCCTATGACTGTATTGCTGAACACCCCACTAATAGTATCGTGAAATTTGCAGACGACACTGCTGTGATGGGACTCATTGACAGCAATAATGAAGTTGCCGATAGAGATGAGGGGAGTAGTTTGATCATGTGGTGCAACAGAAATAATTTGTCTCTTAATGTGGGGAAAACTAAGGAGGTCATCATAGATTTTTAGAAAGAAGAAACCCACACCTACACCTGTCTTTATTAACAACTCTCCAGTTGAAACTTTTAACACCTTTTAGATTCTTAGGCATCCACATTTCAGACACCCTCACATGGTCCTTCCATATCAGCTGTGCCATTAAGAAGGCACATCAGAGGCTTTATTTTCTGAGGTGTCTTAAGAAATATGGTATGTCCCTTAACATTCTACAGAACTTTTACCGCTGTACAATTGAGAGTATACTGACAGGTAACATTGTAGTGTGGTTTGGCAGGGCTACTTCACATGACCTTAATCTTCTGACAAAAGTAGTCAAGACTGCATCTAAAATCATTTGTGTTCCCCTTGAATCGCTCCAACACATTTACTGGAAACGGAGCACTAAGAAGGCACGAGGTATTATGCAGGATTCTAGTCATCCTGCATATAATCTCATCTCCCACCTTCCATCAGGGAGACCTTTGCAGAGCATCCCAACGTGCACAACACATGTTAGGGATAGTTTTTACCCCCAGGTAATAGGGTTATTGAACGATAGCACAACAGGAAGGAGGGCTGTGGTCTGAACTTAGTCACTTATGTATATTGTGTTTGGATATTCTAGATGTTTTTAAATGCTATTATGTTTTAAAATTGTTGTTATTGACTGGTGCTGAGAGAGTGCTAAGGCACATTGTATTTCATTGCTGTGGTACTTCGTACTAATATGCATATGACAATAAACTTGAACTGAACTAAAAATTAGAGAGACAGACATTTAAATTGATAGACTGTCAGACAGACAGACAGACAGACCGGGAGATGTAAGTTAGGTCAGTTAAGTTGGGACATATGGCTCCCGCAAGCCCTGAGACTCACTACTGAGGGACCACAAGGACAGAATAGAAGAGTAAAGACCCACATGCCATCTGCACAAGGGACAAAGAATGGGAGATATGAGTAGTGTGTGTGAGAGGGCAAGTATAGCCCAGCAACAATGCCAGGCCTGTTGAGACGCACGCACGCACACACACCCGCACATATCCCAAAAAAGAAAGCATATGCACATTCTTTTTGGACACTCATGCATACACAAACTTTCAGACACATATGAACCCATGTAAACACATCCACTTGTGCACATGCACACGCTCACAAACACTGACACTTTGACTGAAACAGACTTTATGTCACTGCTGTCTCTTCATCTGCCAGAGCGGCCATCCAGAAAGCCCTGTGTCCTCAAATCAGATTGTGTGTCTGTGCATGTGTGCTCTCCTTCCTGTCAGACACCACTGAAGTGGTCACTTCACAGAGCATTATATTGTCTGACATATGGGTTTTTGCTCCTCTGCTCTGTCCAGGAAACAAGGCCAAGCGGGCAGCCTCAGAATGGAGCCCTTGGGTTTGATGCAGTTTCCATCAAGTCCAGTTGTCTTTAATGTTAGCAGAGTGAAACTGGGGTACTGATGGGGCTCCGCTAACGGGGTCAGCGGCCCCAGCGCTGGGTCACTTTGTTGCGTGTTGGATTTTCTGTGCAACTTCTGGGTCAGCGGCGAAGGTTGGGAGAGCAGGTTGTTACCATGAGTCAATACGTGACCGACACACTTTCTGTGAATAGCTCACCTACATGCTGTCTTCCATTTGCTTTCCATTCACGAATCTACAGAGATTTACAACTTTCTTTCTTTTATTTTCTCGTTGAAGTTATTATTATTATTGTCGACTAACAATGCAGAAGCAAGCAGGAACCCTGCTTTTTTGGTGGTGCCTTCAAGGAAACTTGAATACAGTATACTAATAAAGTTGCCTGTTGAGTAAAAGATGGTAAAAAGGTTTAGGGTGGATGCAACCTAGTGCCCCCTAAATGAGTAGATGTGGTTTGAAGGCATTTTCTGTCCCCTGACACAGATTTTGTAACTTCACAAAGGCTTTTTCTCATTGGCCAGCTTCAGCTTCAGCTGCGCCGTGCCAAGCCGTGATGGCATGTGTTTCCAGTACAGCCTCTCAGCAGGGGATAGCCACTCTGCTGTGGTCCGACTTGGTAGAAGGGCTGACCAGGACCAACCCGCTTTCAGCCATATCAGAGCTTAAGCTGCTGCCGATGCAGATCGGAACGTTTCCTGCTGTTCCTGTTCACATTAAAAGCTTTCCGCTGGCGAATCTGTGGGATGCTTTTAATGTGAAGAATGTATAGGAAATGTATTCGCTTCATTAGCAGTGCTATCCTTTTGTAATCATAGTTTTTATTGTTTTTTTAACAGGAAGAAAAGACAAAACAACAAACGGCCATTAACACAAGCCTATAAGAAAACCGTAGATACACAGATTGGACAATGATATAAAATGATATAGATAAATAAATCTGACAGACCAATACTATTAGCGGTGCTATCCTAAAAACAGTTCAAATGAATGGGTCCAATGGCCTTGTGAAGACTGACGTTTCTTTGAGTGTATAAACAGGCACAAATAATATTCAGAAATACATTTGTTTTAGATTATTAGAATTTACTTACATAGTTTGTGTGTGTCTGTGTATGTATATATAGAGAACTGGATAATTTCCCACAATATCCCAGAAATCTTGTGGCCAGTGAATCATGCATATACATTAATGAATTTGGACATGATCCATGCATGAACTCTTCACTTCCACCAGGACTAATCCATTTCAAAGACAAGGGGCATTGGCCCCCACCTGGGTGCTTGCTTTTTCTAATGTGTGTGTGTGAGACACAGAGTGGGTGGGTTGGTGTGTTTACAGGCATGTGGGTGCTGAGGAGCTGATGGCATAAACAGATAAAGCTGTGATGGAGGATGTACGCTCTCTTGTTTGAGTTGAAGAGACAAACGGCCGTCCGAAATACACACACAAGCATGAATGCACACATACGCACGCCACCCCCACTCTGCAGTGTGTATACACCACACGTCAGGTCTTAAGTGCTTGGTAACAAAGGGTGAGTTTATCCCTGGGTTTCACTGTAAATACAATGGTGAGTAATGCTAAGAAGACTGGCCTGTGGTCACTGCAGCATGCAAGAGATAGTGAATGGGAATGTGTGGTGGTGGTGGGCTAGTATTTTCAAAGAACTGTCTAGCCTCTGGTCTACTTTAAAAGGTGCTGTGTGTAGCATTTTGTGTTTCTCAAAATTAAAACCACATTTCCCATAAATCTGTTGCTTTCCCCTCCCTGGCGTCGCTCCATGTTCAGTTGTTTTAGGGGAAAAACTAGAAGAAGAACAAAAATAAGGGCCTTGATCACCCCTACAATATTTTATTAATTCCAAAGGAATTTCCAGTATGTGTTCTTACACATAGCTTATATTATGCCAGTTTGGACAGAGGAACTGGAATAAAGTAAAAATGACTGTTTCCCCTTTTTGTGCAAGAAAACAATCCATCTGATTTCCTGTGCGTTGTGACCCAGTACAATAATAAAATCGGTGGTCAGCATTGTCATTGTCATCCTGTATCCTGCAGTGTTTGACCACATATCTTTTAAGCATGTTGACTTCAAAAATCAAATTGGGTTTGTAAACATGGACGCCCTGTTACCTTAAAGCTCATGATGTACTTTTACAGTGTAGACAAGGATGCACAACGTAAAAATACCTAAACATGATGACACTCTAGGAAGTTACTGTATTGTTACTGAGATCACGGCAGAAAATGTGGCTGCAGCGACGAGATCTATCAGTTTCTATTCATAACTTTCCACCGTTTTGTTTGAATTTAGTTAACATTTCCTCACATTGTAAGTGTGTGTCATTTCATTTTTTATTTTCCAATAGTTGCGCGTTAGTTCGACTACTGTGACAGCCATATTGCTTTATTGTGCTTCCACAGGCTACCTTTAAGTGTAGAAGGCCAGTATAGACTTCCAGGCTCCTCAGCAAAATTCTCACTTCTCTACAGCACTTCAAGCACTTTCAATACTTTGTAATGAAGATGCATTTGCTTTTGAATGTCAGAGTTTAGCACATGGGAGCCAGACAAGGAAGATCTCTGTGTTCATGTTGGCTAAAACATCTGAAACCTCTGACAACATGGAATAAAGCTATTGTTATTGTTGCAAGCTGTCTCCATACGGTCACATATCCCCCCAAACCCACACACACACACACACACACACACACACACACACACACACAGTGGGAGCACATCATCTGTCACCCAGGGCCCGGGCGTAGGGGCGACAGATTGTCCTCGCGGTGTTCCTTCAGGTCCCATTGCTCCAAACACACACACACACACACACACACACACACACACACACACACACACACACACACACACACACACACACACACACACACACACACAAAAACGAACAATCTGCCCACTGACATACTGTTTTCCTAGTATTCCCTCAGAGTGCAGCCAGGGCGGTTTCTCTGCCTTCATCTCAGAGGAATATTAATACAACACACCATGATTCACAACATTTCTACATGGGGACACAGATATGTTTCAGTTGAGTGTTGTGGAGTGTGTTTTTTTCATGTTTTATAGCCAGAACACACACACACACACACACACACACACACTCTTATGTTACGCAAATGTTATTTAATGCTCGGGGCTTTGTTCCTGTTAGAAAAGTAGATCGCACGCAGCGAGCGACGTTACAGTTGAAGATTAACCACGTGCGTACAGATCAAATAGGGGATCACTACTTGCGGCGCAGAACAAATGGATCTCACATCAATGACTATCTGCTGCTATAAGATATGGCATAGTGTGGAGATCAAAACGGCAGCGTGACGTATTTAACTGTCACAAAACAGCCGCATCAATTAAACATAAAAGAGCATGCATTCTATAGCCTGACCCGGTGATAATCAAGGGCGTTTTTAGTATCAAAGTGCTGCTCAGGCCTTTAAAGATCATCATCCATAAACATTACCTGGCTTTGTTCTTCGCTCTTGGGGAAACCGCACAGACGTCCACACCTTCCTTTCTCTTTTTCCTATCGCTCTTTCTGGTCCCCCACCCGACCCCACCCCCCCCACCCTGTACCTGTGTGTGCAAAGAACTACAGGCCTCATAGATTGTCTCCCTATAGCCTCCCTAATGTGCTTTCTGTTTCTCTGTGGAATTCTCTTTCCTTGAAGAAAAACAGAAAGCGAGATAGAGAACAGAGGCGAATGAGAGCGAGATGGAGAGCAGGTAGTTTCATTACCCCTCCTCTCTCTCTGGGTGCCTGCGTTATGGCCAATTAGGCCTATTAGCAACAACAAAACACAAGAAACACAACAAAACCCGGTCGGCAGGCAGGCAGGCAGGTAGTTAACGGTGGGAGGAATTGTTATCTCTCCCACCGACAGGAACAAAGAAAACGCTCTCCAGAGTGCCGGTGGAAGAATTTATACCTCCCAGTGTTCTCAATTCTACAATTAAACTCTTTACTGCAATTTCCTGTTGGATGGAGTCTCCAGAGGGACCTTTCAATGTGCTTCAGTGATTTTTACACCTGCAAAGTGGCGTGTTATGTAATTAACCAAGTTTAAGACCGTTGCTCAGAGGTGCAGAGAAGCTACAAGTTTGCAGTTTTTAAACACGACTCTGTTAAGTCCTGTGACAGGGAGGACACATTGAATAAATGATCAATATATTTCAATGTGATTTATAGTTCTTTGGCTTCCTTCATATCTGCTCTGGGCAATACAGCAGGATGTGGTTATTTGATTTACCTGAAGACTTACTTGGAAAAACAGTGAGGAAATTCTGCAACGTCACACGGTAGTCGTATAATTTGATAAAACTGTTAACAGATCCTGGCTCATTAAATGCAGTGGTCCTTCCACAGTACACCGCTGTTGCAGCAATACCTATAAGCCACTACACAACAAGTCGACAAGTTGTGTACCAGCACTGTAAGTCAGTTGCCGCCCAATGCATGCCGGTTACATTTGTGTCCGGCTTGATCCCGACGTGCTCTGACGTCATGCACACGTGGGCAACGATGACCTCACGAGATCAAGGCGGCCGCAGGTTTGAGACGCAGGCTGCGCAGTTGCTTATCACCGACTGCAAGACCCAGGCGGACCCAGGGCATGATGGGAAAGGGCCTGCCTCTCAGCTGATCTAACAGCTGATTGGTTCAGAATCGACTCAACATCATGACAACATGATTTTGAATTGGAGGGATTTTAAATTGATGGTTTGGAGTAATTTCACCCTAGGGTCCTTTGCTCCACGACCTCGAGCCAAACACCCCCCCCCAGAAGCTTTTTTTTCCACCTGGGTCTAACATTGGACGAGTTAGCGTGATCAGCTGAATAGCTTAGTGCAGGCGCTAATGGATCCAACTGTGTATCTTGGAAATGACCCCACTAATAATGCCCGAAATGATACCAAACTTCTACAGTAGTACAAATAGGTTATGCACTCATAAAACGATGGATTGGAAAAGTGATGATTAGGGCAACTTATATATATATATATATGATGCATCTCCTTTTGTGTTTTGCCCCCCTCCTTCCCTTCCATTGTCCCGCTCTGTCTCCTCCTTTGCCAGTTTCTTACGACACCCCTTACTCCACGCTTAAACTAAATGCGCCATGCTCCGTATGAAATCCATTAACTCAACATGCCGATGCACAGCCATCACCCAGACCGGAGCTGAGTGTGCATTGTGTAAGCATCGTGTTGAGGCGGGAGGGAGATGCAATCAAAAAGAGATGTGCAGAACAAAACGGGTGAAGGATGGAGGGAGCGGAGGAGGAGGGAGGGAGGGAGCGATGAAGGGAGTAGGCAGCGAGGTAAACTAAATGTGACATCTCATATTTGACTTTTCACTTCCCATTTAGCTGACACGTCCAAGATAAGTGGAGGAAAGATCACTGGTCTCATTCTGTTAGACAAAGGCCTGTGTGTATGAGTGCATTTGTTGTTTCAGGCATGTACATTTTACATTTAGGCCCTTTAGTTCATTCTCTTATGTGACTGGTGGTAAATAAGCAGGTTGGAGGTGTGTGTGTGTGTCTGTGTGTGTCTGTCTATTTTCATATCCATGAGATTTGATTGTTTTTCTGTCTACCATTTAATTTGAGTTTCAATTGCTAAGGCTCGACTCCTTACAAGTTTTAAAGGGATTATTTTATTTTCATGGTTGTCCCTTTACTCACCAAGAAATACACTTTTTGTACCGACGGACCTTTGTCAGTAGCACAGAGAATCGAAAACCGTCAAGTACCCTGTCAGATTTTTTTGTCTTTAGCCAATTTTAGATTTCGGTTGTATTTTCTCCAAGGTGCCTTCTTGCACAGCTGCTTGTGTTGAAACAAGATTTAAGATTTGAGACTTGCCTTCTTTTGTTAATTGAAAAAACTGTGTATTTTAGCAAAAACATTTTTAGTCCTCGAAGTAAGGTATGACAAAAAGTTTCATTCAAGTAAGATACCCCAAGGTTAGCCAAAGTGTTTTTTTTTTTTTATTTCTTTTTCTTTTAGAAAGAATAAAGGCGAGCAAGAAAAGTTTCACCCAAACTGTTCGTTGTTAACATCCATCATAGTTTACATGAAGACTTCCTGGCTAAACTACAACAGGAAATTATTACCAAAATTTCTTCTGTGCTCATTTTTGGTTCTACTACAAATTCTACTACATTTTAAAAATCCTCTCTTTGCTTCACCCAAAATCCTACCGCTCGCACTCTGCTCCGCTTACATGCTCTGATAGCGAACATGAAGACCGTCATACTTGTGAGCACGTTATCATGCTGAAATTAGCATATTGCTAATAATTGCTGTGCCTAAATACAGCCTCACAGAGCTGCTAGCATGGCTGTAGTCTTGTCTTAAGCTATGTCACTGTGTTCCCAATTACTTTGGTGAATACAGTTTTTTTCATAACCGCTAAAAGTAGGAAAATAAAGATAAACAGGAACTTTGATATACTTGATGTACAGGTCAGTTCTTTGTCCACTCAAATACCAGTTTATCTACAGTATATACCCTATTATTCATGATACCTGATTATCACAGTGTGTGTTCAGTAAACGTCAAGCTTCTTTTTTTTCAACTGTAAAATAGAGCATTTTATAAAATGGCTATAATATCTTTATATATTTCCCCATTGTAAGTCCATTACTTGTTGACAGCAAATGAAAAATGTACTTGTGTCTTTATGGATTCAATATCTATCAGGACTCTATGTACTATCAATATCATAGTACACACAGATCATACAACACTCCTTACCTATAGTGTAGTTTTGTCACTCGTGAAAAAAGTCATATTTGAGGAGTGTGTGTGCATATGCGTGTGTTTGTTTGTGTATGGCTGCTACAACGCGGGTGCCCACTCAAGCGAACAAGAGAGGCTGCACTTATCTTCACCTCCAATTACACACTGGGAACACCTCCGCTGTGTGTGTACGTGTGTGCACACAATCACACTTTTTTTTTTTTTTTATAACCTTTGTGTGCGACTGTTTGACTGTGCACACAGACTGTGTGTGTGTGTGTGTCTCCGCAAGGCCCTGGGGTTACAGGCAGCTTGGTGACAGTGCAGATGGGATAACATATGACATGTGAGTGACTGAGTGAGTGTGTGTATGCATGTGTGTGTGCGTATCAGTCCATCTGGGCTCCCCTCTGATCGGCCGGGGCTCCCTCTGCTCTCCGTGGCCCACTGGGGAGCCGGCGGGACGACGGAGACAGAGCGCAGCGAGGCCTGCCTACCTCCTCCATCCTGTCTCACCTCCACCAACTCTTTTTATAAAACGCTATGGTGCAGTTTGTTGGTGCACCGTAGCATTTTATAAATGTTACCAATATTAAAATACATCATACAACTCACGCTAATACAAAGTAGAATTGATTCCCTGTTCAAGATCTTTGCTTTCTTATGTCGTTTTTATTTATTTATTGACCTCTAATTATATGAAACAAATATTAAATCATGTCAATTTCTTTATTTAGTATAAACATTTTTTTGGGGTCAAGCAAAATGAGGGCTCTACCAGTCAGGCAGGTATAGATGGGACAAATTCATACCGATGTACTTTCTATACCATTTATACTATCCAGCCCTAGTACAAAGCCTTTGGTGACTCCAGAGGGAGTTGAGCAAAGTCTGATGTCACTTAAGGCTATTCTTCATGGCCACTGATGGGAGTCAATTTGCATTGTGGGTAATGTAGGCACCAAGTTTTGACAAGGAAGAATAATGCAAGGAACAAAAAAATATATATCCATATCTCTGGTTCTGCTGCATCTTTTAAAGGAAATTGTGCATCATGAGTCCGACAGTGTTACAGGAGTGGGATGCTAAATCGATGGAGTACTCTTTAACTTCAAACAAAGTGTTTTAGTAGCCTAAACCTAACTACTGCAGGATACAAAATGTAAACCCTGGAAAATGGTGGCAGATGCGTAAATTAAGAGTACAGACATGGTTGAGAATGGCAGAATATACTACTATAATGAATTATGCGAGGAGTGCAGCGAATAAATCTGTAGAACACACAATGCACACAATGTGAGGAGACTGACAGTGCCACCTTTTTCCAGCATGCAGACCAGTTGTGGCACACAATGCCCGAGGACACTGCCAACATAAAGTACCGGCAGTATAAGTTCACTGTATATCCATTACCCAATGAATAATTGTTTTTATTTTTGTGTACAGCACAATTTCAAATGTGATAACTTGCTGTGTATACTGTATCTTTTTGAAGTTTAATTGTGTGATTTAAAAAAAAACAACAACAAAAAAAAAAAATGTTGGTGTTGAATCCAATTTTTTTTTTGTTCAGCTGGCATAAGCTTAATGTTGCAGAGCCAATGGCATCGGGTTTTTACCAACACAAATGCGAGACGCTGAATGTACAGGACACTGTGAGCATCTGACATTGTGCATTCTGTCCCCATGAGACTTGTCCTGCTTCCTTGTTCATGGGATCCAGGTCCATGGCAATTTTTTTTATGGTGCTGGCCAGGGCCACGTCGTGTTGAGGGGAAAGGCTGCGGGATTTGGACTGATGGAGGCATTGGAGGGATGGTGTGTGTAGTTGGGATGAGAGGGAGACAGCGGGGAGCTGGGCAGTCGGTTTGTTCCTGTTCCATCCTCGGGCTGGAGGCCAGAGCCTGGACACAGAGGATGAGGGATGATGGAGGGAAAGCGAGCAGGAGTCAGAAGAGAGGGCGGATGCCAGTAGAAAGACATTGAGAAAGAGGTTAGGGTGTAGGGAGAAGGTGACATGAGGTCTTCAAGGTAGGAAGGGTTAGGTGGAGATGAAGGTAAATGTCAGTGGAACAATGCTAGCAGAGCGGGGGGTGGGTGGGGGTTCTTGTCCGGTCAGACCAACACTGAGATGCTAAAGAGGACTTAACGATGCCTGACAAGTGCAATTAATAATTAAAGCAGGAGTTGACAGTCATGCAGCTAGCATGAGACAATAACTGAGGTTAGCCTCCCTTGACAAGCCTACTCTCCTTCCCTTCCACCTCCTTTCCTCTTTAGACACAGTTTAGTCCTCTTTTCACTTTCCTCTCCTTATCACTCTCTCGGCCTTTGTCGCTCCCTCCCCCTCTCTGTCCGTCTGTGTGATTTTGGCACTTATGTTCGTACCACACCCCTGCCCCCAACCCTGGCCTCCGTCGCTTTATCCATCACCCATCCACCTTTTCTTTCTCCCCTCGATCTCTCTCGCTCTCTCACGCCTCCCGTCACCCTTGAGCAGCTCATGCAAAACTGCAGCCGTCACTATCAGGTGTTGACGAGTTGCCCTACTTAATATTCATGGCTGAGATTATTTGGAAGTGTGTGTGTGTGTCAGGGGGGGTTACAGGAGAGGGAGGTGATTGAATGTGTGTGTGTGTGTGTGTGTGTGTGTGCGCGTGTGTGTGTGTGTGTGCGCGCGTGCGTGCGTGCGTGCGCTGGTTAGGAATGGGGGTTGGAGGGTGTACAGGGTGTACATGAAGCATCATTACCATATCAAAGACATGCTAGGCTTTCTGTCCTAATGGTAATTACACTGCCCACAATTGGCGCTCACTGCTCGGATCACAACAAGATTTTTTTTTTTTTTTTTTTTTCAAATGGATGGAGGGGATGAGGAGGAGGGATATTAAAGGGAAGTGGGGGGGCACAATTGGCTGGGGCTTTCAGGTTATGTTAATACCGCTCATCTATTTAATTAGTGGCTGGCGTTGTGCTTTGTTTACATCTGACGTGCCCCTTCTAGGAAAGACGAGATGAGAGAGAGGGAAACAGAATGGTGAGGGTGAGTGAGAATGAACGAGTATCAGAAAACCAAACGAGAGAGATGGTGAAGGAGGATAGAAGAGTGCCGGGTGGTGGGATGGCTGGAGAGGGGTGTTACTGTGCCTCTTGATGCCGTAATGAGGTCCGTTGTGGATGGACCTTTATTAGGCCTTCTGGCTCCACCTCTTTCGCCTGTCTCTGGAGCCGGGCAGGCCGGGCCAGTGGAATCAGCTCACACTGCAGCCAGGAATAATGCCTGCCTGTCCGCCTTCCTGTTTTTTTGACTGACTGGCTGTAGCTGATTGGCTGACTGAGTGCTTGACTACCTGGCTCCCTGCCGAAACTGAGGGACTGAGTAGATGAGGGTGAAACTGACCCATGATGCCTGACTGGCTGCATGACGTGACATGACAAGAGTATGCACTTTTGCCTTCAGGCAGTGTCTACACCTGTTCCCAATCACCACAGTCGGGTCACATCTGGACATTAAAAAGCATTCACGGTGTTGCACACGTTTGCACACATGAAAAGTGGCAGAAGTTGTTATTTCAAAAATGAAGAAAGAGAGCTTGAGAGAGTACCAACCTGGCCCACTTTCACTCCTCTGCACACTAGGCAAGTTGCAGAGATTGTCAGATTTTCTGTTGTTAGGGTTAGGTACCGAACTCTGTACTTTTTAGGGTACCGACCGAATTACGTCGGTGCTACCGTGTACCAACTCACGTTAAAGTAATCTGTGCTAAGTTTCGGTGCCCATGAGCGCAAGCTTCTCTGTCCTCTTCTCTGCATGTTTGACAGAGAGCGTGGCTCAGCTCCAACATAAACGTGTGCAGAACGGACAGCGAGCTGCGGGCGCCTCTGCAGCTTCTTTAATTCAAAGTGAGTCAGGGCAATGCCAATTAAGTCGTAATGTCTTAAGTATGGTTACACTTTTCCAAACTTCACAACGCTGGCTGCAATATAGTAAGCCTATAATGGCGAGCCGAAAGCAGCATCAATGTGGTTACACTTCCTCTAAGCCACGCACAACAGCGTTCTCTAAGGCCGTGGTGGGTTTGGGAGAGGAGAGGGAGGTAGGGAGGGGTTTTATTTTAAAATACACCATTCTCATAGCGGATGATATTTCCCTGCACTACACCTTGAAAACACAGCACAGAGTTGTTTCCCCTCTACTCCTCTGGATGGAAACTAACTGTTGTTGGTTTTGTGGTTCTATTCTACGCGAATTCGCGAGATCTCGTGGGTCCTCGTGACTACAGCTGTCAGTCATGGCCGCAGCCGTTCCACAACAAATCGGGACTTGGTGGGTATTGACGGACGGCGGAGCACGGAGCCGACACGCAGCGGAGCCGGTCCGCAGCCGTACTGACTGTCTGACTACCAAATCGCCAGATAAGAACGGAATTGTGTTCAATTACTTTTTAATTTTTCAGTGTGTCTAGTTGCAACATTTTTTTGAATTCTCTCTTTCTACAATATCTGTGCATGACAACTACAGGTTATCGAAAGATCATGGTTATGAACTCCATCCTGTTGACCCAAATTTGGACTCCGGTAACAAACATTGCCCTTATTAGGAAACATCCTTTAAAAAAATCTATTGTTGATATTACAGACACTATAGTCATCTAACTGAGTGGATAACTGACATACAGGCCTTACTGATTGAACGATGTACTTACGGAAGTATAAGCTTGACTGCTCCACTCAGTTACTGTATGTGTGTTTGTGACTTTGTTCCAGCCCATGTTTGGTTGAAAGATCTTTGGGACTGACTTTTTGCATGCAATTTGCCTATGCATAGGAGTTTTTTCGCCTGAACGCACACATTTTTGCCAAATCTTTGTAATGTGAATGTTTTGGCTCCTGAATACGTGTGTGTGTGTGTGTTTGTGTGTGTTTGTGTGTTTGTGTGTGTGTGTGTGTTCACTTTTTAAAAAGGGGCTTGTGATGGGTATTGTAATAGAACCCATTTTGCAACGCTCGCAGGAGAGAGTGAACGGGGAAATGAGAGGGAAATGAGAAGGAAATGAGGATTTTTGCCTCTGTTAGAGTAAGCCATCATATCTTTTCTGCTGATAGTCGATGGCTGTTGCAGGGGTGCGAGTCAGTCAAGACCTCGGTCAGCACTTGATTGTATTACATAACCGCAAATCAACAAAACAGAAAAAAATATTCTCGCTAAAATCTAATACAATATGTTCCCATAATAGAGAATAATGTTTTTCTGTTCATTGCTACAGTATTGTCTCTGTATGTGTTGATGTATCTATGTAGTATCAGATATGTTTTTACCTATCTAAGCATATGTTGTTCTTATCTTATGTGTACTTGTTGGTATTGTTGTATTGTATTTATTGTTTTTTAAGTCATCAACCTGCTAGGGACTACAGATAAAAATGAGCCTGTATGGCTAAATCTGGCACATTTACATGTTGGACATTGTACTCATGTTGATTAATGCACTAGTGCACTGCCCCTTTTAAATAAATAAATAAATAAATAATAATAAAAAAATATATATATATATATTTCTATACGTGTGTGCATATGAGCACACAAGAGCATTCTCAATACTGCATAAAGAGTGTAACCTGCATAACAAAATCCACTGACATTTTCAAAAGGTCCAAAACGGCCACGATTTTTAAAAAACCTTTCACTTCAAAGAGCAGACAGACAGATATAGAAAAAAAAAGCCTTTGGTTACAAATGCTTGCCATTTAACTTTTTTTTTTGCCCACAGTTTACTTGAAAACCCAGAGAATTGTCGCCATCTTCTTCAAGGACCTCCAAGAGAGCGTCTTTGAAAAACACTTGTCTCCCAATTGAGGGTGGGTGGGTGGCGGGTGCTCCAGTCAGCTGAAGAAGGCTGTGAAGATGATAGAAGTACGGTATATGAGATAAAACAGTGAGGGAAATGTATAGTTGTGGAAGAGAGGGACTGCTCTCAGGCTGCTCTGGTAAAATACAGTCAGCAGGTTCTGCTGTGGGAAAGCTGCCTCACTGGTAAACACAGGAGAGAAAAAAGAAGAGCAACAGAGGACTGCAGTAGGTATATTACTGAAAAGAGGGCAAGAAATGAGCGATATCATTGTGCTCAAGAGAAACGAGAGAGAAGAAACAGGGAGAGGAGAGGGAACAGCCCACATGCTATCACACTGTTTTTAATAACAGTGTAGCGGCGACCCGAGGCCTCCACGTCCACGCAACGGCTGTGCAATGTCTGCTCGGCGTCTGTGCCACACACAAAAGGGCTCCGATCCAAAAGTCAAGCCATTCTGCTCTGTCAGCTACAGGCTGCAGAGAGGCAGAAGCAGTCGAAGACCTCTGCCTCTCGACTTAACGTATGTTTACCCAGGAAATCTGTGCTGAGGAGGCTCTTCATATCTCTCTCTTCATCCATGAAAACGCTGCTCCATGCTCTAAGGACACGTCTGCACTAATGAGGGTACAGTAGATTTGAAATGCTGTTTATATGTTGAAAGTCTACACTAGCTTTTTCATATCAACTTGGCGAAGTTCATCAGCAACATTAATACTCAAATGCCACAGACATTTTCTAAAGCCTCTCCTACTGGGCATGTGCAATGCGGCAGCTTTACTCCTTTTTAAGACACGTCCTCACCACTTCCGAAATCCGATAGGTGTTTGGGGAGATGCTGTTTGATCATCCAACGAGCACCTCGGAGGGAGCATACCGACACCTTTACACTTCCACATATTCCCATCTGTAGGCTACCCAGTCTAGGGTTGTAAAATTCCGGGAATTTTCAAAGTTGGAAACTTTCGATGGGAATGAATGGGAATAAACTGGATATTTATAATATTGCTTGTTATAATACTGTTAGTCTATAACAGGGAACTTAAATAATAATTAAAAAAAAAAAAAAAACATCTTGCAGCATAATCTTGGTTAAAACAACGTTATTTAATGCAACTTCAGCTGAATGTCTTCTCTATATTCGTCAATGACATGCACGCACAGTAATCGGCATAGGAAAGTTAACGGAAATTTACCGGAAAATGTCTGCCCCTTTGCAACCCTAACCCAGTCCAACCAACGCTTACTACTGCTGGAACAACCTCCTCAGCACTGGTGGGGCACTTGAAGGTTTAGAGTCTTGATCAAGGCCACCTTAATGCCACTGATAGATTTCTAGTAGTTCTATAGTAAAAAAGTTATTTGTTGATGCAACCTAGCCTCGTGAGACTGTTCTGATCTCGCGAGCTCCAGTTTTCCACTTGCAGATCAGTCTGGCATCTTGAGATAGAGAACATTTGGAGCCAAATGACCCACCAATCAGAGTTGGTTTTGAGGCGGGTTTAGGTGTGACGCAACGAGAAGTGACTGTTAGTCTAAACAACATGGCAGCTTCCACGGATGAGATGAGCGTAGCTATCGCGCACGTTTTTATCCGAATTAGAAAGTATTCCTTCATTGAAAGAAGAGCAAAAAAACGGCACTGGAGGCTTTTCTCGGAGGAAAAGATGTTTCTGCTCTTCTCCCGACTGGTTTCGACAAGAGTTTGATCTGGTTGGTTGATTTGGCCCGTCTATCACCAACATAGGTGGTGATAGACAGATGGTTTATCCAATCAGCTAACCAGTTTTTCGCCCCTTCCCAGAAGTTCTCCAACGGAAAGTTCCAAGATGGATATGCCGAGCAAATGCGAAGCAATCCATCTGGCGGAGTCAGGTTAGATGCAACTAGTTACATCAGGAATAGCTTCATGTAGCTATTAATCAGATGTATTAGTCATGAGTGTGGAATTCTACGGTAAAACAAAATGTATAATTCATTTTATTATATTATTACTATGTTTCAACAAGTCAGTTCAAAACCTTACCTTATTGAGACATCTGCCAAAATAGGGTGTGCTATTTCATCAGAAATTACTGCAGTTTTACCCATTTAAAGACGTTCTCTTATATCATGTAATGTCACGAAGATGACAGGAAACCGGAAAAAAATGCCCAGTGTAATCATTAGGCTGTGCTCGATTTGAAGAAATTCTTAGTCGACAGATCTGTCAGACAGATCGTGTGTTTACCAGAGATGTGCTCGTACGTTTCTTGGAAATAAATCATTCAGCATGAAAAAAGCATCAAAACGTGACTAATCGACTAAAGAAATCTAAGTTGACTAAAACCAAAACGGCCGATTAGTCGACTAATTGACTAGGAGGGAGCAGCCCTAGTAATCATTTAATCCAGTAAAGCATTTTCTTCTTGTTTTTAAGGTGAAGAAAAGCCTCACAGTTACGGACTCACTAAAGTGGATCTTTTCTTTCAGTGTGAACCTTATAGCTCTCTGATGACTGAACTAAGGTCCAGTAGGAGGCGTACTCAGCGCAAGCAGCACAGTCCTGGCCTCTCCCTCCCTCCCTCCCTCTCTCCCTTCCTCCCTCCCTCCCTCTGGAAGTCTCTTCCTCCACTCCTTTCCCTCACTTCTTCCTCCTTTCCTCACAGTGTATCAAGTGCATCATCCTCTCACACCTCACTTTGCCCTCGAGAACAACGCCGCACGCACGCACACACACACACACACACACACACGCGCGCACACACACACGCACGGCAGCACCTCGTAAGTGAGATAAGGAACTTGCGACACCAAAGGGTCCGGCTTCTGTCACCCTGCTACCTCGCCTGGACCACATGGCCTCGGGTGCAGAGAGGAGCGAGAGAACGGAGAGTGGAGGAGTGGGAACAAGAGTAGGAGGGGAGACAGCTCAGGAGCAAAAAAAAAAAAAAAGGAAATGTGATAAAGATGCAGAAGATGAAGAGATGAAAGAGGAATAGAGGCAGATGGGGCCAGAGAGAGGGAGAGAAAAAGGCAGAGAGACACAGAGAGCTTAAAAAAGAAGACGCGGCGAGTGAGCGGCAGCAGTGCCAGCAGAGAGGGACTGTTGTTTTTCGATGCATGTCGTCGGTTGGCTTGCCACCAGTTAGCATGAGGCAGATGCAACCGGGAGCGCTTGGTAATTATCGCGGTGAACCTCCCTCAGAGCACATGTGCTTTCCGCTCGCTAATCTTCACAAAGATTCAACGTGGCCAGTCTGGTTTTCAACATTTCACCTCTATTTAAACAATAGACATAAAAAAGAAAAAGAAAAAAAGAACAGAACGGCAGCACATAAAGTATATCAAAATTGTGGCTACGTTGAGGCTCCTCTGTGTTTCCTCAGAGTAAACGAAACACATTTCAGATGACAATTTCTGCCATTTTTTAAAAATTTTTTGCGATCAGCATCTCTGAGAAACATCCCGCTCTTCAGTGTGTCTGGTGCGTTTACCGTCGTCTCTTATCGCGTCGAGTTCAGCAGCTCCCGCGCCTCCTTTTCAACAGGTGTTTGTGGATGCCACAGCAGGAGAGCAGCCTCCTGCAAACTCCTGATAAGCCTCCGTACTCAGGACTCACCCAGCCACCTGATAGAATCTGCATACACCTGCAATCACATGCTCCAGCCAAGTGACAGAAGTATCCCCTCGCCGACTGGCAGAGATACGTTATCTCCATCAGCTGGGCCTCCCTGCCCTTTGAACATAGTGTTCAGATACAGTTGGACATAAAACTGCAGTGACAGTCACATTGGTAAATCTGCCCTTAATGTGCGTAAGCACCCGAACAGTGCATTTAAGATTGACCTGAACTTAATATAACGCTTGTTGAGGCTTTATCAGCTGAACTAATGTCCCCAGCACAACACCTTAACGTATGAATTTCATGCTAGGAAGCCTTTACAACTTGTGTATTCAAGTGATATAAAGAGGCACATGACAGCACATAAGCGCAACATAATCAAAAAACGCCAACGGGCATTTTTAAACGGTGAAATGGTAGGAATGCAATTTTTCTTGGTCAGCGCTGCTGCAGGACACGCGATGCGGTGTGTCTTTTTCCATCACATGTTCTTGTAACTGTGCTGCGCACAATCCCCATCGACGGAATAACAACCAAAAGTAAAGATGTAAATAACAACGACAAAAAGATTGAGAGACTAGTACAGCTGGGTTGACCAGACACCTCATCTCGTTAACGTGTGATCTGCCATCCAACAGTTCTAAACAGTTTCTTTTTTTTAACCGCCTATCAGGACATCCATTAAATAAAAAAGGGTTGTTGTGCGTTTTTTTTTTTTGTGAGAGGCTCAATAATGTAGCAACACCTGCTGATCCCTACCTGATGGTTTTAGGGTTTTAGAGCTTCTAAAGGGTTTTAGAAGCTCTAAAGTGGGTGTGTCTCATGTAGAAGGTTGCCAACAAGCTGCTGTTACTAGTTATCTTCCAAAATCATTCATTATTCCATCTTAGGAAAGGCCTCTTTGTAGGCTAGAACTTTTGACTCCTCGAATACACAATACACTTTAATTCAGCCCAGAACTTGTAACGTTAAAACCCGAATCGGAATCAATAAAGCACTATGTCGGTAGGGGTAAATCACTCGTCAAATCCCACAAGGGGAAGTTGTTAGCTTGTGCACAAGTCAAAGTGTTTAACCTTTGTCAGCATTACATGTCATTTTCAGATTGTAAAAAATGAGACGGTGACTGGCTGCCGTTATCCAAATGTGACCTGTCATGATAACGAGCAAAAACTACTGTACGTGCTCTCTCTCTCTCTCTCACTTTCACACACACACACACACACACACACACACACACACACACACACACACACACACACACACACACACACACACAGCCCCAGTAAAAGAAAAGCTGTTAAGACAGACTGAAGCAGTTCCACTATCTTCTCTTGTATGTACTTCCTCTCATGCTGTACACCCCCTCCTGCTATTTCCTTCCCCTGTACTCTCTCTGGAGCCTGACCTCCTGTAAGTACCATGTAATCTTTGCTGTTGGACTAATGCTCCAGTCTTTCCCTACGCAGGTCACCAGTGGCTTTCCATCTTGAACAAGTCTGCTGAGATAGTTGGTGTCCTTTCCACCACCCCCCACACACACACACACACACACACACACACACACACACACAGCTCTACACGGGTGGTTAATGTTGAACACAGCGAGCCTCGTTGTACAAAATCACTGCACTGTGGCTTAATAATGTAATGAGTCTTTTAAGCCATGCAGACAACTTGATCCGCTCCGTTACAAATATGGGAACTTTTTTCATTACATGACCCCCACCTTCTCAAAGTGTTGTTTTTGTTTTCTTATCAGCACACAAATTCCTAAATAGGTCAATCCAAAGAAGCGGCGTCATAGTTGCAACTATCTGAAGTGAAGCACAGGAGCACAAAACAAGAAAAGAAACAAGGAATCAGTGCTACTTTTATTCAAAAGCCAACCACTTCAGATTTTTTTTAATATTGAATATCTGCCGATAGCGAGTCCCAATCCGATATTTGCTCAGATATTAGAGCTGCACCGTTTTTGTTTTCTTTACAAGAATACCTAGGTAAACAAAGTAAAAAAAGGGGAGTTCACACATTCGGACTGCTTGAATTTGTCGATGAAAACCGCGTGTAGCAATAAATAATAATATTGAGAAGGCATTGTGCTGCATCGTGATATCGAATCGTTGACAGGATCATCGTAATCAAATCACACCCCTACTTGTGATCGGGACATCCATATTCAGTAGTCAGGTATTTGGCCTAATAGTCAGGAACAAATAACTTTGAATCTTTGAATATTACCTTGAAATAATCAAATACGAAACATCTGCAGTCTTCTAATTCAGTTTAATACTCTTCTTTGGATCAATAAGTCTCTCTCCCAAGTGCTTATTAAAGCAGGGAGTTTAAAAAAATAATATATATGTATATTTTTCTAGCCTTTTCATTCCACTTCTTCTATTCACTTTTTATTTTATTTCTATGATCCAGCCTTTTTCCCCCGTAAATATCTGCCACTGCGTTGTTTTTGACCATCGCTGCGGACTCATTTGCTTTTACACTGTACGCTACAAGCTGAAAAGAATTCTGCGTGGATAATGGGCAGAGATTGCGAGGTCATTGCCATCTCCTACAGAAAGCTTGCATAACACGCAACATTGTCTTCTGTAGGGCATATAGCAGGGGTCAATCTCAATCATCCTCTTTTGTCAGGGGTGTCAGCGCTGATATCTAAAGCGTAATATTTCTCCCATTTTGTCTCTGTAGAACTCACCGCCTCTGAATTCCAGTTCTAAGTTTCTCCATGAGGGACAACCTCCCTACAAGAGCGGTAATTTGCTACCTGAACAAAGCCCGTTAGGTCATCGCAAAACGGCGGCAGCTTTGACCGTGGCACCCTAACAGTAATTGAGTTGCTTTGCCTGTCATGCGTGGGGTCAGTTTCCCATGCAGTCGGATGCCGAGGGGGCATAGGACCATTGTAACATTGAAATCCAGAAAGCTGGCTCTATTGTGGACGCTCTATTTAGGAGGTTTAGGCTGGAACAACGGCATGCAAGGCCTGTGAAGTTGATAATAGTCCAGCAGTGCAGTCATTATCTGCCCAAGAACTCCAGAAAGGAGTGTTTAGACCATTTTTAGACGTTTAGACTAGATGCTTCCCCTCACTCAAGGTCTGTACACACAGGCAGTCAGAAAGAAAAGACAGAGCTGCCTCTGAAGTATAAAGGACTACCTGGAAATATTCTGTTGTGTGGTTGGATATTTTCCCCTTTTCAAATCTTTCATCCCATCTTTTCACTGTTTTGCATCTAGCATCCTGTTTTAGGCATGGATGTATTAAGAGAACTGGATACAGTGTTCGGCGGCAAGGTCCGTACGTTCCAATGAGAGTGCTCAAAATCGCATAAAGCAAACATGGAGCTCGGATCTTCCGCATTCTTGGCCCATGATGTCACGATGGACGCATCTATCGCACTATCAACAATTTGGTTGTGTTGTCGTAGCAAATGGTAGCAACATGCTCGTTCATGAGCTTCTCTCTCGTGTCTCTTACAAGTGGCGAACTCATGAACTCGCCGTTTTCATTGTCTATATATAAATATTCGCTAACGTTAAACATTGTGTTTTCGTTGTTCCCAATCGTTTACATGCTTAGCTAAATAAACGATAGATATATTTAGCTAGACAACCAAGGAGATTTAATAATTATGTCGTGCTACTAGTTAGTAGTTAGTTAGCTAGCTAGCTACTAACTAGCGCTAGCAGTTAGCCTGCAGTTTCGTGAATAAAGCTCATCCCTGGTTTCATCCCTCATCCACGTTACAAGCTTTACAGCATGCAGCCCTCGGATGTATCATAAGAGAGAACCAAGGCAATGTAATCACTATGTCTGTAGTAACGTTATGTAGGCATGATCTTAATACAGCCATGCTAGCTACCCCTGATGTTAGCAGCTAGCTAGCTAGCCGATAGCCCCGCCAGTTTGGGAAACGCTAATGACGTTACATCCACGTAACAGGCTTTACAGTATACATACATCCCTCGGATGTATCATAACTTCATAACTTCATAAGATAATACCATGGACGGATAAATAGAACACATGGTGAATTACAACCATTAGCTATATCCATTATTACAGCTAGCTACATGAGCTCGGGAGAACAGTCACGTGAGCGGGCGGGCGCAGTCCCGCAGCTCTGCTCTTGTCCATTATGCGCGTTCATCATGCCAAATTTAATAATTCTGGATTCGCTTCTAGTGAAAATGTTCTCTGTTCGCTTCTAAAAAGGTTAAAAACGTGACGTTTTAAACAAGGACCCTTTCAGTGTTCGGGCTGGTAAGTTGATATACCCTGAAACAAAATATCCGCTGAAATATAGACGTTTCTTTCGCCATGTAATGTCTATGTGAAAAGTCTTTCTGGGCCATGGGGTGCAGTTCCACCCCTATCCGCTAAGCCCATGGTGGCTTTTAGACATGGCGCTCTTCCTGGGGGCTTGGTTTTAGGTCACTCATCAGAACTCTTACCCCATCCTGCTCTCTGTATTCCTGTAATTGTGATTTCCCCTCGTCGCCGCGCTCCCTTTGCACGGCCTGCTCTGCCGAGTTGTTCGGTAATGATCCTCGCGCCGTGTGACGACTGAAATCCTTTTGTGCCATCTGACATGTTTTATGTTTGAAAGGGAACAGAGGGCATTTTTACAATGGCCTTTTATGCCCTGTGAGAAATATGAGTCTTTTGGCGTGGCTAATGAAGGCGCTTTCACCCCCCCCACCACCACCACACCACACACAACGCGTACGCACGCGCACGCGACGCGCACGCACACGCACACACAATACACAGTAGAAGTGTATAGAGATGGATTGTCTGGGGCCCACACAGGCCCCAGTGTAGCCCGCAGCACATTGTGTCGGCCCCAGGTCTCTGAGTATTGATCTAACGGGGGAACGGAGGAAGTAAGAAAATACGAGAAAAGAATAGAAAAATCTCCAGTTGTACTGTTCTTCTAGATTGCGCTCCCACTCTGACGCTTGGACAGGAGAGCAAGTGAGGTGAGCCCGCGCTGACAGGCTACGCTCCGCCCACCGGCACTCTCGCCGCTTCACCAACACGACCATCATCATTATGAAGGTGACCATTACTCCCCCCTTGTTTCAAAGCCAGTCATTATGGCTCCTAAGAACAGAGGCCGGGCCAGGATGGAGGACAGGGAGGAAGAAAGATAAGCGGAGACAGAAAATAAGGAGGGGCGGACGGATGAGAAAAGAGAGGCGAAGAAGAAGAGAAGGACGAGGACGCGGTGTGATGAAGAATTATGATGAGGAAAAAGTGTGATTGGGGAAGGGAGAGAGGTGGAGAAAGAAAGAGAGGACATGTGGGAATAAAAGTGAAATAATTATGGAGGCCGCTTCACCAAGGGCATATTGTACTGTGTAGAAAGTAGCTTCTCTCTCACACACACACACACACACACACACACACACACACACACACACACACACACACACACACACACACACACACACACACACAGTACGGATGCACACGTGTCAGCCAATGTCAGCTCTTGTCAGCTCTTGGGCGAGGGCAGTGTTGCTTGTGAGGGTCTCACCACGCTGCCGGGGGTCATGGGATATGAAGTCTCATCGTGGATTTAATTGTCTCTTTGTAATCAGATTAATTAGCAGGCATATGCTTGTCAGGAGCAGCTTCTCTCTCTCACACACACACACACACACACACACACACACACACACACACACCCCCAACCACAACACCTACCCTCAAACCTTCACTGTATCGCCCTCGCTTTGTGTCGATGCCCTCAATTGGCCCTTCGTGTGTTCACCCTGAACTCCACCATTATATGCGCATGCACATTGAAAAATACATGTAGATATCTCTTCAAGTATTCATCCTTTCCCCCTTGTGTGTGTGTGTGTGTGTGTGTGTGTGTGTGTGTGTGTGTGTGTGTGTGTGTGTGTGTGTGTGTACTGTGCTGTGCTGTGCTGTGCAGGCGAGCCAGGGACGGATATCTTCGCTGACAGCGGGGAACAGAATTATTCCGAGCGTTTAACATCTAAGCCCGCAGAACAAGGCGTGTGAGTAATACAAGGGCCATGAGTTCAATGGTAATACAAGAAAAGGGATTTTTTTTTCTCCCCCCCCCCTTCTTCAAGAGTACAAGAGGGAGAGGGGTAAATAATTCATTACTTTTGGCTCAGGGCACGTCCTATTGTCACCGCCTAACAAGCACAAGGACAGGCGGCCGGCGGGCCTCTTATTGCTTGTGAACGGCAGAGAGAGGAATGGAGACAGAGCGAGAGGAAGAGGGGAGGCATAGTAATTTGCTCTTTGATCCTCCCTCGTTAGCCCTTGGTGAGCTTCCTCTGCTCACCGCCGCCCAGAGAGATGGTCAGATCGCGCCCCTGGCCCTGATAGGTGTGTGTGTGTGTGTGTGTGTGTGTGCGCGCGTACGCGCCCTGGCAAAAGGACAGTAAAGACACTTCCTCTCTCTAATGCAGCCCAGGTGGAGGTGCTTGCTCTAAGGGGGTCAAGAATTCAAACATCCCCACAAATAAACACGCACACACTCAAGTATGAATGCGTACACAGATGCAAAGAGGATGCAAATGCAATTTGCATACGGGCGAGGTACGTGAAAATGCAGATCCATTATTTATGCCATTACATACCACGTCCACACTGAGCTGGCTAAATCTGAAAACACAATTCACGTGTAAAATACAACATGGATGTTTTTGGACCATTTTCGTAAAGATCTTCAGCAACACTGAAGCAAAACAACAGGAAGTACATTTAAATCTTTTCTCCTTCGTACGCTTCTGTCAGCACGCTAACCTGTGCATCACAACCTGTTAGGTGGCTGGCAAAGAGAGGGACAGACACAGCCCAGCTAGTCTACTTTTTGATCAAATTAACTGTGTTTTTGATCAAACTAGCAATTTAGTACTCACTCATGTTTCTGTCTATTAAAGTGCTCACATTATGCCCATTTTCAGATTCATATTTGTATTTAGAGGTTGTACCAGAATAGGTTTATGTGGTTTAACTTTTCAAAAAACACCATATTTTTGTTGTACTGCACATTGCTGCAGCTCCTCTTTTCACCCTGTGTGTTGAGCTCTCTGTTTTAGCTACAGAGTGAGACATCTCACTTCTGTACCATCTTTGTTGGGAGTCGCACATGTGCAGTAGCTAGGTAAGGACTACTAGCCAGTCAGAAGCAGAGTGTGAGGACGTGCCGCGCTAGCAGCATTATAACGTGTGTTACAAAGTGGCGCACGTTTGTCTCTGAAGTAAAGGCTGGACTACAATAGAGCTGTTTGGAGCAGTTTGTGAACAGTGTTTTCTGTTGGAGATGGTAAGTCCCTTTGGGGTGGACTTTGGACTTCTTCACTTTTTTAAACCTATAATGTGCACAAAAAAAGATATATAACACAATAAAAGAAAGGGGGGAAAAAAGCCAAAAAGCATAATATGAGCATGATTTTTATCATGGCTTATGAATGTCACCTTTGAACCAGGCTGAAAGTAATCCATGTGCTGCTGCACTGAAATGTCGATCAAATCACAGTTAAATTAACAACTCTAAAAAAACTATAAACAGACAACAGCTGTGACACGTGATCAGCTATACTGACATTTAAAAAGAGTGATCATAGAGAAGGTTAGAGGCGACAAAAGATTGATATATTAAAACACAGCCACAAAGCATCTGTCACCACATCTAAATAAGCTGCAAGCTGGTTTTTTTTATCTGCTATAAAGCGTTGGAGAAGACCACTCTATATCTATATGACAAATGTGGCTGCTAAAGATCACTCTGCAATATTTCCAATGGACGTTAAAATCTTGATGGAATCACGGCTAAGGCCATAGCGCAACCAGAATGCGATGCAGCTGGATCCGCTTACCACAAGGTCGAAGAACACCAGCAACAACAAGTATCTACCTTTCTAGAGGCTGGAACCAGTGCATTTTTGTTGTTGCTTTTTTTTTGTTGCTCAAAAACAAACAAAATACAAATCAACTAATGGACTCATCTGTTCAGCCTGGGGCCTGTTGCACAAAAGTAGAATAAAGAAATCCAGAATAACTGAAAAAGCGCAGCTTGACTTAGTGTGATCCGCTCATCGCGGCTTAATCGGTTGCACGTTTGCCGAGCCAGGATAAGTAGGTGAAGCTATGTCAAGCCAGGAGTAGATAGCTGGGATAAGTGCACGTTCACGGCTTTCTTAAATAGACCACGGTATCGATCACAGATTTACTGATGCAGAAACGGAAAAGACGAGTGCAGCATATGTTTCACCTGCTGAGCAGCAGCTTCTAATGGAAATTTACGAGGAGGTGAAACATATAATATGCAAAAAGGGAAATACAGCTCTTATCAAACGGAAAAAAAGCCCGACAGACAATAGCGGACCGACTGAATACGTATGGATTTAAAAAAAAAAATCGACTTAGTCACTCCACGTTTTAATTGCTTTAATGTGCTTGTTTTATGTGTTGGTTTTATTGCTGTATCTGATTTTATGCGCTAAATGTGCTGGTTTTAGTGTAAAGTGTCTTTGACTAGCCTGTAAAGCACTATATAAATAAAATGTATTATTTAGTCTACTTCGCCTTAAAAGTGAGCAGAGGGAATTCTTGTTCCTGGGAAATTTATAAGGACTAGGCTTAATTTCAAAGCTTATTCATAATGCGAGAATATGTTTTACAACCATATGCACAAATCTCCATAAGCTATGTCTAATTCTAAATAACTTTCTACAATTAATGTTCATACAGAACAAGCATGACTGGACAAAAACTAGAAAAATAAGTGACTTCAATACACACTGTAAGCATATCTGTAAAACAATGTAGCCTGTTATTCATGTTTTTTTTTTTTCTCACTCCCAAGATGACAAGTGACAGCCCCAAAATGAAATGATTAAGAAGCTTTGTGGCATTCCAACACATTCTCACTCCCATTTGGTGAAAAAAGGACATTTGATCAGGTGCCATTGTCGTCGTTATTGATGCTAAAAGTCCCCTTTTAGAGTCCGCTGCGCGGTGTGGGAGGATCCCCCCCGCCTCCCCGCGTTGCACGGGCGGGGGCACATTTCACGGGGACAGCAGCGGAGGAAAAGCCCATTTCCTCCGTATCCTCCCAGATTTTACCATTACCATCTCAACAACTGCAGTAGTAGGATTTAAATCAAACTCGTGACAGCAATAGTGACAAGTAATGCATGTTAATAAAATGAAGCAGAACACATTCGGAAGACAACGGAATAACTGTTAAACACGTTTATTTCGGATCAGAGCGGCAGCTGATTTAACACACAAGACTCCAGGATTAATCTTAGCCTGCCTGTTAGCCTGCTCTGGACCAGGCTAGCTGCAAAGAATAAATCGCCATGGTTACTTGGCTGGGTTTAATTCAACCTGCTTTTGTGCAACCAAGTCAAAGCTAAATTCATCCAGGATAACCTCAATATCCCGGCTTAATACCTTATCTTGGTTTTGTGCAACAGGCCCCTGGTTTTTCATGTCCACACTGAAACAGGTGTCAGGGTTTTCAGATTTTCAGGTGCGTAAAATGTTGACATAGTGTGGACAGAGGGCCACGATGCAGAGAAAACGATGGTGTGGTTGAAATGTAGCCCTCTAGTGTGGGCTCTCAATCAGTAGCTCTATTTATAAGCTGTATTGTGTGTGGTAATAGCAGTCTGCTTTGTCTGTGGGTCTTTTTCACTTCTATAACTCATTATGTCCATTGTACTTTGTCTCTCGCTCTTTCTATGTCATTGTTTTGAGGGGGGAGAAGCAGGAGGAGCTCCAGGCCTGCGAGGGGACAAGGTCCAGGCTAATGGCAGGAAGTCTTTAAAGTTTGCAGCCGCCGCATTTCATCTGAGCACAGAGGGGGCCCCCTGGCCACAGACCCCCGCTTTGATCCTCTCTCTCTCGCTCTCTCTGTCTCTCCCGGTCCGTCTCTCTGTTGGCCTCTCTCTCAGTCTCTCACCCCAGCACCAAGGCCGGGCTGCTGGTTAATTAACAGATCTCTTAATACACACACACACACACACACACACACACACACACACACACACACACACACACACACACACACACACACACACACACAATTTGGTGGAGTGCACATGAACTTGGACACAAACACAGTAACACAGCTAACGAGGCAGCTCAGACACAAGAAAGTGTGTGTACTCATAATTGCTTACAGACACAAACACACACACACAACAAGATGACTTGTGTATTAATTTTTTATGTCTCTCAGCAGCTAATGGAAGAGGCCAAACTATGATGATAACTGTTTAGAGTTTAGACCAACTTCTTGACCATACATGAGACACACCTACAACACCAACAGCAACTGTTAAAAGACAAGATATTACTTATCTAATTTTTGAAGGTCTCGTCTCGGATTCGACCGCATTTTTACTCGGTCTTGTCTCGGTCTTGGATAAAGAGGACTTGGGATTTTATTTCAAGCCCACAACTGCAGAGATTTCACTAAATTGCCTGTGCGTTGTCAGATTTATGCCTATGTGTTAAAACGTCCAAATGCAAACAATAACTTGACTTATATTTAATTTGAAATTTGTTCAAAGCCCCCCTCTCCCTGCCCCCTTTACACGCACTCCCGAGAAAGTGAATGCTGGAGACAGGAGAAGAATTTCTGGCTGTCCCACACAAATCTGGTCTTGGTCTTGACTCGGTCTCGGTCTCAAACCCTCGAAGTCTCGGTCTTGTCTCGGTCTCCATACACCTCTGGTCTTGGTGATGACTTGGTTTCGGTTTAGGTGGTCTCGACTACAACACTAGCACGTAGCTCAAAGCCACTCTAGCATGGCTGTAGACTCTGAGCCTTGTTAATCGGAAGCCTCCCTATTTGGTCTTCTAAATTGCATGTGTATTTGATGTGTTTTTAAAGTGAACCACATTTATACTTTTTTAGTTTCTGTATATACCTGTATATTTAGTACACATAAGAAGTCAGAGTGCGAAGAAGCTCCTGATTGATACATTTGTTGCACACATAGACAACATGGCCTAAAATAAAGTTGGAGCCAGTAGTCAAAAGTTGGAGAGAAATTCTTGTTGCCCTCAAACCTGATGAGCAAAATGTCAGTGGTTTGGTGGATTGACAACACCTAGAGATTTCAATGATTCTCATCTGTGTGATGTTGCGTTGCTTCCTTGTCCTCTTCAATGAGCAACATTTTGAATAGTTGTCAGTAAATGTGCAATGTCCAGCATTATGAGGATTTAGAATAGGATGTAGTGTTTTTTCTGGCCAGTGAGAACCTTCAACTAAACAGTTTTTGCATTATTTTCTATCCTAATGTCATCAAGTAGGAAATTATGTGTTGCACTTAAGCCAGCAGGCTTTTGACGTTAGTGAAATTAACCCAAACACAGTGGGTCCAAAAATGTACCAAATTACGATGCAATTAAATAGCCATCAGTAGCCATTTGTATCAGTATTCTTCAGCTAACAACTGTTTAATATCTCATTCAATAAAAAACAGCACTCTTAGCCAGCCGGAGAGCCACATTTGATCTAAGAGAGGGCACCGCAGCTGACCCTGTCGCCTCTTCTCTCCTGTGTGTGTGTGTGTGTGTGTGTGTGTGTGTGTGTGTGTGAGAGTGAGAGAGAGTCAGTCAGTCAGTCAGTCATACTTCTGGAGAGGAATTAGCCTAATGGCAGTTGCATTCAAACACTTTTATTAGCTTTTCACATGCCTCTGCTGGGCTCCAGCCACTGTTTCAGAGCCACTCGCTTTAGCACCACACACACTTGCTCTACCTCTGTCACACACACACACACACACACACACACACACACACACACACACACACACACACACACACGCACAGTCACAGGTCTCTAAGTGAGACAGGGCCCTGGGTAATTTGCTGTAGTGGAGCAGAGTGGCACTAAAAGCCTGCTGGGTAATTGAGAGGCTAGGGGACAGAGTGAAGCCGACTGCCCTGTGTGTGTGTGTGTGTGTGTGTGTGTGTGTGTGTGTGTGTGAGTGAGAGAGAGAGAGAAGCGAAGGCCCCTGCTCTTTCTCATTATGCTGTGGCTCCTGCCTGCTTGTCATTGTCTGGACGCAGCGCCCACAGAAAGCAACAGTAATGCGCAGTGACACGCGGCGTGTGTGTTTGTCTGACTGTACGTACGTGTGTGTGTGTGTGTCGTGTGCAATGAGACATCATGTCCTTCCGTCTCCTACACATGTGCACAAATGCAAACACATGCATAAAATCCACGCACTTATCATCCCACTAGCTGTATCTAGTGTGGAGTCAGATGGCAAACACAGAGCCTGACCATCCTCCCTCGCTTCCCCCAATCTCCCTCCCCCCTTTCTGCTCCTCATTGGACATTGCATGCCACCCATTTGCTACTAGATGTAGAATGTGTATACATGTACACGTGCAATTTTCTTGTAATTGTTTTTGATTGGTCCGTTTTTCCAATGAACATGAATGGAATTTCATTCAGTTTTCATCTTGCTGGGCAATATATTGATATCGTGATATGAGACATGATATTGTCTTCAATTTTGGATATCATAATATCGTAATGTGACGTGTTTTTCTTTTCCTTGTTTTAAAGGCTGCATTACAGTGAAGTGATGTCATGTTCTGAACTTTACCAGACTGTCCTAGCTGTTCTGTTATTTGCCTTTAACCACTTAGTCATTGTACCCACATTACTGATTATTAAACAAAAATGTACCGATTGTCAACCCTGCAATATCGCCGCAATATTGATATTGATGTATGTGGTCAGACATACACGATATTTGATTTTCTCCATATTGGCCAGCTCTGATCTGACCTACTTACAAGTTAATTATTCATCAGTACTCTTTCTTCCTCTCTCCTCCTCTACCTCTGATGTTGTGGAGGAGATCAATACAGGGTCTTCTTTCCACAATATCTGTCGCTCACAATTTCATCAAGCACATCTTTTATTATGCGTGCATGTCATGCTCGGCTAAAGCTCGCCCTCGTTTGGATGCAAGCGCCCTTAATGGTAAGCATCGGGCCTGCTGAAGTGTCCACCAGCAAGACAAGCAAGGATTATAACTCCATTAGAGAATTTGGACCAACTTCAATTAAGACTTTATCTTTTCTTTTCTTTACATGTTGTCTGCTGAGAGTCATTTTACTCTGCTTCCAAACCAATTCAAGTTTCAAAGTTTTAATTCACTTGACTATGCCAAGTAGGGCTGCACGATATGAGGAAAATACGCGATGATGTTGTTGAATATGGCAATAAAGATATTACTTGCGATAAATAAACATATTAAAGTGTACTCAGTTCTGCATTTCTGCTGCTTATGGTATTCTGCTAAAATACAACAAATTACTAAACAAATGAAAGGAAATTATTTCCAACATTCTTTTATTAAATTGAATATAAAAAGATACCACAAAAAAAGCAGTTTTCTACTGATATCTTTCAACTAACACAATACATGCCATAGTGTCTTTGGCGATATGTCGCAGCCTTTACGCAGTGTGTGTATTCTGCCAGTTGATATCGCAATGACGATAAAAAAAAATATTTTTTTTTTTACTTATACTAAGGCCAACATTTTTTGTTTTTGTACCTCCTTGGACTTCAACCTGACCATAATTGTGGAATGTTCTAAATAACAGGTAGTTATTAATGTATTAAATGTACAAATGCCCAAAAAAATATTGTGAAATGAACTGAGTGTTGGACAATGCTGTTTTTGTTTGTTGAGGTCTAGGACCATCACAAACATGCACAGAAAGTAAAAAAAAAAAGAAAAACATAAAAGATAAGAAAAACAAATCAGCCAGAAAGGGAATAACGACTCAAAAATAAGATTAGAAATAAAATCAGTGAATTGCCTTATAGCTGATGGCCATTCTTTGGCATGTTTGTGCATTTTTGTGTTTGTATGATGCTTTTGCTGCTATTCCCGGTGTGCATTGGTACAGAATTGATGTGTTCATCTCCACTAGCAGTGACAAGCTCTTTCAGACACAAATGTGGACATGCACACACACACACACACACACACACACACACACACACACACACACACACACACACACACACACACACACACACACACACACACACACACACACACACACCTATATACTGTGCTTGCAAGGAAATTAACATTCATATAGAGTCAATATTTTTAGGCTTTTTAGACATTTCTTCATCAGCCTACATTTGTATTTTTGCACATCTTCATTAGCTTTACCTGTGTGATGCCAACAGTTCACTTTCAGTCCCTTTCCTCTCTCTCCTTGATCTCTCCGTGCTGCCCCTCTCCATCGTTCCCTCTAATTGACACTGACATCAAATCAATAATTTTTTTTGTCCTTTTGTCTGTTTGCGGTTCTTTGCTACGATGGCATTGGCAGGGGGAGAGAACTATGAAAATTGATGGACTGTCCATATGTTTATAAGAGAAAAGGGAAGAAGAATGAGAAAAACTGGAGGAAATAGGAAGACGGACAGGTTGAGAGAGGAAGGGGAAAAAGGCAGCTAGGGAAATGAGGGTGTCACAGCTGCATTGTATGAAATATAATGTGTGGCCTACATATTGAGACAAACATACACTTTGTCAATAGGCCTTTACTCGCACATACATAAGTGCACACAGGCCTTTATTCTGTAAGTATTTTTTTGTCCGGGTGTGTTCGTGTGTGTGTATCAAGGCTGGCTCGCTGCTCCAGACCATGCATAGCACTTCCTTTTATGTTTTCATGTACTGTTCTGCTGCAATGTGATCAGCTAAAGCATGTTAGGTAAACCATGTCAGAGCAGAGGGCTGGAAAAGAGGCTTTTCCCTCCTTACACCAAGTCTGTCACTCTCACGCTCTCTTATAGTCTGATTTTGCAAAATTTGTACGGTGCACCACCAAAATGTTTTTTAGCTTTCAATGAAATTGTGATAATTTTCACTTACTTTAAAATATGTAGGTGATTTAAAAATGAACTAAAATATATTCATGAAAGATCAACATGACATCATGACTTTGCGTAAACACGTAAACACGTAAACACGCCACTTTCCTAAAGCCAAGTGGCGTGTTATCTGTACGCATTTTGAGCTATCCGCGTGCATGTCTACGCCGTATACAGCGGACGGCAGTCTGCAACGTCACAGCATAAACATACACGCCACTTTCTAAAGCCACGTGGCGTGTTATCGCGAGGCTACGTGTTATCGCAGGGGTTCGGTTGGGTTTAGGAAACGTCACACGCGGGTTGGGTTTAGGAAAAGAAAAAAACGTGGAAAGGAAACATCACACGCGGGACATGATCCCCGGTCTCCTGGGTGACAGTCCTGTGTTTGACCCATCGACCAACCTCCCGGATTTTCGCCCTTTCATACTACTCGCTACAGCGTCAAATTCACACGCAATCGCAAGGTAATGTAAGTCAATGGAGGCCAAACGGCGTTGATAAACATGCTACAAAGTGAGTATGCGTCTTGATAACACGCCAATGATGGCATGCGTATTGGCGTATCAGTCTGGAAAGATGGTCCGATAGGTCTCATAAAGGTTTGAGTCTGAAAGTGGAGAGTGGATAACACCACTCCAGTTCTGAAGTCTTTCCACTGGCTTCCTGTCCCTCAAAGAATTGATTTCAAAATACTTGTTTGTTTATAAAGCACTGAACGGTTTAGGTACCGGTCTGCCTTCTGTCCCCAGAGTCAGAACTAAACATGGTAAAGCAGCGTTCAGTTTTTGTGCACCACACATCTGGAACAAACTCCCAGAAAACTGCAGGTCTGCTGCAACTCTTCAGTTCTTTTAAATCAAGGCTGGAGACTTTTCTGTTTGATGCTACCTTTCTTTAAATAACTGTTCATTTCTTATACTGCACTGTAACTTTTATTCTCGTATTTTAAGTTTTTATATTTGAACTGTTCTTAACTGCTCTTTAATGTTTTATGTAAAGCACTTTGAATTGCCTTGTTGTTGCCATGTGCTATACAAATAAATCTGCCTTGGCTTGCCTTGAAGAAAAAGTGTGATTTAAAAAAATTATTTAAACTGTTCGCACCCACTGTGTTGCCCGTGGGACACTAGTAGTATGTAAAATTCACAGACAGCTATTACAGTCACATGAACATGTCATGTTTGGATAGATTTCCTTTCTGCTTTTTGAACACCGTGGTCATTTTCATACCGAGCTGTAAAACCACCACAAAGACCACATGCTGTTAAACTGTAATACAATAAATGATAACAGCAGTATCCGTTCAGTTTCCCAGACAGACAGGCCCAAAAGAGCACACACATACAAAGTCACACAAAGAAGCGCGCCTGTGACTACATATAAAAGGACGTCGTAGTGTGTAAGATGAGCTGACTACAGCTATGGAGGTGAAATCGCACGTTTTTACCAGTTTCTCTGGTGAGCTTCTTCTTTGTTATAATTACTCTGTATTAGGGTTGGGTAAAAAAAAAAAGTAAACTTTCCTTTATTGCTTTAAGTATAGTTAAAGAGAAAAAGATGGAAAGTAAGGAAATTAAAGGGGAACAGTGCATGTTGGGCAACAGTATACATTACACATAAACCGTATTTTACACTTATGCCTCTTGTTTTGACATGTACGTTAGCCATTTATCCCAGCCTTCAGAAAATGAGTCTTCCATAGTTTTTAATCTGTATGTGAGTTTCTCCATCATTAGAATATGCCGTTCACATTTTTATCGGTACCGATACGGGTACCTGAAATTTGAAAGGTGCAACCACACTTGCAAGCGCTTTATCGGCATTGCCGTGACACACTGACTTAAAGCGCCCATATTATGCTCATATTCAGGTTCATAACTGTATTTTAAGGTTGTACCAGAATAGGTTTACATGGTTTAATTTTCAAAAAACACCATATTGTTGTTGTACTGCACAGCTCTCTCTCACTGCTGCAGATGCTCTTTTCACCTGGTTTCTGTTTTAGCTACAGAGTGAGACCTCTTTTCATCTTCTTCTTCTGTACTATCTTTGATTGCACTCGCACATGCTCAGTAGCTCAGATGTAGAGCATGTCAGCTAGCTAACTCTAGAGACCGTAAAAGAAAGCTGTTTCTCCAACTTTGGTCAGTTACAAGGCAGGATTAGCTGGGAGACTTCTAAATGAGGGCGCACATGTAAGTAGTTCTTTTGTAGATTATGGTGAACTTGTGTGTGTTGTAGCAGTGCTTTGCTATTGAGAACGACGTAGCATGCTAGCGTTAGCATTAGCGTTAGCATGCTAATGCTAACGGTTAGCATGCTAACGAGCTAACGGTTGTGGTTAGCCAGCTCATTTCGGACTGTGACGTCACAGTCCGAGCCGATTTTGAACAGCTCACCAGGAGACTGAAGGCAGGACACATTCAGAAACCGTATCTCACTCAAAACAGCATGGATGGTTTTTAAAGATTGTTTTTTGTGCATTTTAAACAAAACTGCAGAGACGACGTAGTTTGCCCGAGTTTGCTCCGTCTGCACCTCTGTGTGTGTGTGTCAGAGCCGAGCTCTGCTCTCTGTCAACATGCAGAGAGGACAGATGCTCGCACTTAACACGCACCGAAATTCGGCACCGCTTGATTTAACGTGAATCGGTCCTCTGTGGTACCGACGTAATTCGGTCGGTAACCAAATCAGTACAGAGTTTGGTACCCAACCCTGCTCTGTATGTTCCTGTTTCTTCATCAGAACCATATTTACGGTCAGGAAAACCGAATAGAAACAGGCAGCAGTGTGAGTTTAAAGTAGTGCAGAGGAAAGTGGAGGCTAGGGGGTCAAGGTGGTGGATGGCCGTATAGATTTTTTTCTTTCAGCTCCAGTGACCGCAGTTCAATTACCAACTCGTAACATTTATTTATTTTTTTACACTCTTTGTGACCTTTACATTGTAAACGTGTTTTCTTTCCTTACCATACTGTATCTCACACCTTGCTCTAACCGTAGCCAACACATCTTGATTGTGTAACGTCGAAAGTTGTTTGGATTAAGACACTTCTAAGTCCTAGTTATGTATGTTTCTTCACAAACATATGAGTTGAAATTGTCATCACGACTACTCTTTTGAATCGTTTTTCTCCTTCACGCCGCTGAATGTAGTCATTGTTCCAGGCCTTGATTTGCATGTATCTGTATCGTATAAGTGCATACACATTCAGGTGCGAACATTACAGAATGTGGATGTGTTATTTCAAGAGGCGGGCTTTAGTGTGACCATTCCCATGCAGTCAAGGCTCCCGGCTGAGGGTCAGGCTTTTGTTCATTATTACTGGAGCCTCCGCATGAATTCTCTAAAAGCTGAATGTCCTGTCGGCCCACTCCAGATTGTTTGCTTCTCCCAAGGCTGTGTTGTGGAGGTCTTCCTCAAGTCACCGAAGCATTATGCGTTAATGTATGAATACAGAATACAAGTGTCCATACGTTATGTTCTTTGCGAGTTTGGTTGTGGCCTTCAGTCAGAGATGGAGAAAATAAACTAAATTGTTTATTAAATGTTCAATAGAACTTTTAACAGGTTGTATGATAAGAACCGAGTTATGGTGCTCCTCGGAAAATGTGACATGTCAAAGCAGATGTAAACAACACATGTCAGGAAGGGAAGGAGCATGCTCGTTTTCTTGTTGGCAACCATCTATATTTTGAAAACGTCTTTTAGAATATCCTAAAGGGATGCTATGAAATTGTTCTTCACGTAACAGGTCAGTGTCAGCTGTCATTTGAACTAGCTACAAAAAAAAGGAAATAAATGACATTGACTTTTGTGATACCAACAAGTGGAGGCAGCAGAACAACTTGGTGGTTTGACGGCCAAAGTTTCACCGGTTTCAATTTAGCTATCTCTCGCATCTGCAGCACTTCACATTTTTTAGCTAACTATTGTAGCTGTTAATCCATTCCATGTAGCTTACTTTTCAACCATCTATCCATTATGTTAAGCTAACTATTTCAACCCTCTATCCTTATTTTTTTTTTTCCCACAATTTCTGTATTGATTTTTTGCACTCACAGGTAGTACATTACAACTTTTGTTAAACAACTACCAACCATTTATCTATTGCTTTAAGCTAACTATTTCAACAATGTATCCCTTACTTTAAGCTAAGTGTTTCAGGCAATTATTCATTGCCTTGAGCTAACTGTTTAGACTTCAGGAGTTACAGCTTAATATTTTTTTTAATCAAATATTTTTTTTTCTTATTAGTTCTCCACATCTGTATGCGTACCCCCTTGGCAAATGCAGAAATAACCCTTGGGATACAAGTACCGCTGGTTGGGATTCACTGCTCTACAGTATGTCTTACAGTTCAGTCTATTTCTTTGTTTGACCAGTATAGTAATGCCTAAGATTGTTAGAAGTTAGTGATGATGGAGGAGACTTGTTAAGTTGCGTTGATTGGCTCAGAGTGAGATAAGGAAGAAGAGAAGGTCTGTAAGCCGAAAACGGACATCATTAGAGGGAGAGTGTTGTTGGAAAGTGTGATGCAGCTCATTAAAGAAAGCTAAGAACATGGAAACCATTCATGGTGTCACGCTCACCCTTCATGGGCTCTTGTTATCTAAGGTGAAGTTACTCATAATTTGACAACACACACCTGAACTTCAAAGGAGAAATAACAGTGATGGAATGTGACGTGACTTTATTGGTCATGCAGAGCTCTGCCATGTGGAAGCAGAGTGCCACATCAGCCAAAAGACCAGCAGTTGGCCTGCTTAAAGACACTTAGGAAGTAGTCAAAACTTACAGTCATTAACGGGTATTTCCCATGTGATGGCGTACACATTGTAAAAAATAAAACTGAACACAATAAAAGATAACACCCGTAATAAAAGAAAAAAAACAACAACCAGCAAGGCAAACACAATTGTCCCTGATTAAGATCTAATGTGATTTCACACTACTTGGCTTGGCATAGAGATTTAATTTACTGCCGTTGGACTTGGAGCAATATCTGCACTGACTTACAGGCATAGAGGTGGAAAAAAGGGGAGGATGGGGTGGGGAGGAAGAACAGAGTGGGTGTGTTTAGGAAGGTCAGATGTGGGGGGTCGGGGGGGGTTGAAGCTGAAGGGAGTCCTGTCAACAACACAACAACAGTATCAGCGTAGTGTGTTTGTGCTGTTGCTCTGTTTGGAGAAATTAGTCATCTCCGATTCGAGATGGAAAGGAAGGGAAAGAGAGAGGTGTGTGTGTGTGTGTGTGTGTGTGTGTGTGTGTGTGTGTGTGTGTGTGTGTGTGTGTGTGTGTGTGTGTGTGTGTGCGCGCGCGCATGCTTAGCATGGCTGTCTCCCTGCACTGAGTAACACAAGATAAAGACGTTCAGTTGCTCTGCCTTTTCATGTAATTTCGAGTTTAGGGACACACACATACAGCACATACATTTATGTAAGCAACCTCACACATACCTATAGGTAAAGTATTTACTACACACACACACTTACCATGTACTCTCAAGCCAGGCAACAGCCATTGGGAATTCTCTGTCTGGTGAAGTCAGTAGAAATTTACACAGACACATGGGACAATTGTGTGTGTGTGTGTGTGTGTGTGTGTGTGTGTGTGTGTGTGTGTGCGCGTGTGTGCGCGCCACTGGTTGATCCAGGGAAAATGGCTTTTGTTGAGTCCCCTGTGCTATGTAATATTACAGAGTAATTACAGAGTGTGTGCTTTGTTTAGGGGATGTCTAATTATGCTGTTTGGGTTGTGCAGGGCCCTGGGGTGTCACCGTGTGTGAGTGTGTTTGTGTCTGTGAGTGTGTAGCTGGTGAGAAGACACTAATTGTGGAGGCGGTGTTAATGGTACAGCAACTGTCAGAGAGAGAGGGAGAGAGAGAAGAGAGGAAAACAAGCCTGAGTTGTTTAACTTTGGCCCTTTCTCCTAATCTTTCATTACCTCTGTCCATCAGGACGTTAACTACAGTATCACCTAATGCTATATCTCTTCCATCAAGAATCCCCTTTTTAGACATGGATATTGAAACATTACTGATTTTTTCCCCCCCCTTTAATTAAACTAGTTAAACAGCTTTTTGGCTGTCCATGTTTACTCGTTCAAACATGACTGCACTGTTCCAGATAGAGATGCAACGCTCCCGCAATACTTTGCATCCACCTTACATGACATCACACCAAGCACAATGCATGAGGTTGGAGATTGTTTACTGCATCATGCTGTTAAGTTGTGTCGGAGATAGATTTTCAGCCAATCTTCTTCTTTTATTTATTTATACATACATACACACAATTCAAAGTCAAGTCTTGAACTTTAAAATCTCTGTGATCATGGTGCATCATGTAAAGTATCAGTCTAGGCTTGCTTAGTTGTATAATTGGTTTCCAAGTAAAACGCAAAAATATTACACTATACGTAAAGATTTAATAATCGTGGCTGCTTTTCTCTGTAGTTGAGCCATGAAGAAAGTGGTGTGGAAACCCTGTCCAAAGTATTTGGATTGCACTATCAAAATGTAAATTGCCAAACACTTTTTTTCCTCCAATTAATTTATTGAAAGCATTTGACATTGACATGTTTTAATTATGTAAAGACATGTTCAAGGAGTTCAGATAGAGCCTCTATCAGGGTCATATTTAGTTCAGTGTGTTATATGTCACTATTTTTGGTAGCCTACTGTACTTAAATGGCCAGTATGTACTTTATTTTCTTTATTCATTGAAGCCTCTATGTTTACAGGCTTGTGGTGATGCGCAATGTGCTATAGGTGCTAAAAGTCTATGTTTGGTACTGCCAATTTGTTTTGTTTTGTCATGGTTCATGTGTGCAATAAACATTACACTTCGTGAGAAAAAAATCGTGGCAGAGAATCGGGATATCAATTCTAAGCTAAAAAAATCGTGATTCATATTTTTCCCCGAATCGTGCAGGCCTACTTTGGAGTGTTTGAACTGATATCAGAAAGACTTTTATGTGTATTAGACATACAGGTTTAAGTGTCAGCTTTTTTGCAACCATGTATGTATTTATAACTTACACTTTACTTTCCAATAGTCCATGTTAGCATCCACTCAAATGAGGGATTATATACTTCATTGTCCCCCTGACCTTGTTATCTATGAGAACAACAAGACACAAAATCGTACCGTGTCCATCAGTCAACACATACTAGTGGTGTGAATCTTCTCTGGTCTCACGATTCACTTGGATTACGATGATCCTGTCAACGATTCGAATCGATTCAATATCACGATGCTTCACCTCCTCAATATTACTATATATTGCTACATGTGGTTTTCATCGACAGTCAGATATGAACACCCCTTTTCATTGTATCTGCTCTTAAAGCTATAGTGCGTAGTTTCTGCCCCCATGAGGAATTGTAAGTAATGACAACAAAACTGTCAGCGCGTCCACATGATACAAGCCTACCGGGGCCGCGCACTGCTGCCCCCCCCGCCTCCCCTGCCTCCTCCACGCAGTTACTAGTAGCCAAGGAGAACACAGAGGATTAAAAAGAGGTAATTATCTCACCGGACGCCACAATCTTCTGAACACAGCCATACTGAGAAATCCAGAGAGAGTTGTGTGGAGCTGATAGTCTTAATTAGCTTTGTAGCAACTCATTTGGTAATGGCTTGAATGTAACAGACGTTCATTAATATCAAAAAGTTACGACAAAAGGCAGAAACAAAAAAAGCAAGCGAGCGGAAAATCAACAAGTAACATCAGTAGGCAATAATCGATTATGGTCTTTCACTGCATCGATGCAGAATCGTCCGATTCGCGATGCAGTGATTCATTTCAACACCCCTAACTCATACTATACCATTCATATTCTGCTTTTACCATTTCATATTGTACAATTTTCATAGTCATTTATTTAGTTTGAACACTGCACACAATGCTAGCCTCAGAGATCTTTTTAATATATTAATAAAGGAGAGAAAATGGCATTGAGATGTGCAAACACTGTAACCAAATGTATTGAATGAACATAGGAAATAGAGGCAGAACAACTAATGCCTCCATGTGTGCAACACATATTGATCCTGTGTTTCAGGACACCTTTTTTTATTTACAGTACATGAAAGCAATGTAACAGGTTTAATAAGGACCCGTTTTTTAGTATGAACTGCCCACATGAGGTGAGGACAGGACAGAGCAGACAAGACACTGCTGTAGATTTTTGGTTTGAGAGCCCTAGAGAAAAGCACATTATGGCAGTATGATGTTTGTCAAGCGAGTTTCTCTCTGCTACATGTTTGTGTGTTTGTTTCAAGGTCTTTACAAGGTCTCTTAACTGTGTATCTGGTGTTTCTATTGACATCCATCAAAAAATGCAATCCACCCATTCTGTCTCACAAAGGCAGGAAAGAAAAGCTCTCATTCTTCCTTGTTTATATAATTCTAATTACCCAGGTTGATTTAGACTTGGTAAAGGAAAGTGGTGATGTCGTATTTCAAAAGGAACCCTCGGTTTGAATAGCTATTGACCACCTCTGAGAAGGGGTCAAGGTACTGAGATGTGTCCTTGTCCATAGAACAAACAACACAATACCCTGATGTCACTGATGCATAATTGCTAAACACATTTGTCCCAATAAGTTGTGCTTCATGATGACATCTTTGGACCCAATGGCGTATTGTTTGTATGATATTAGACCAATCTTCTTTTCATATAATGCGCTCCAGGGCATTAATTTGCCCATTGGATATAATAATAGTACATTTTCTTCTTGTTAACATTATCATTTACAGAATGCAGCATTACAGCCCTAATACATTTAAAATGAATGAAGGAATAAATAAAATGGCTGCGGCAATGCCATTGTCCACATGGATCGAATTGAAGATTGAAGGATTTTATCTAGTGCATAGCACAATGCAAGTCCTTCACTGTTGATACTTTTTGAATAGTGAATTAGATAAGTAACTTATATAACTGTTTAGATGTGAATGTATGGGCTTGTTGTATACATGTAATGATCCGTGTTAGACTACTGTATAAGCAATCTTTCTACTACAACAGATGTACTTATGTAGGGACATAAGTCTTTTTGCAGCAAAATAAGAACTGTATACTTTATATGTTTATGTATGAGCTGTGTATCAACAGTTTGTGTAAGTGAGCTGGAGTTGGTGTGTAACGTCAGTGTGAGTGTGTTGTAGTGCGGCAGGCCGTGAGTAACGTGATTAAGTGGCAAAGATGCGATGCAACTGTGTGTTTGTGCGTGCTCATGGAGGGATGCTGAGAACGCCACTATTAATTTGCTAAAACAAGATTGGACTTCAACATTGTGACCCTCACAGATGCTACAACTGCTCACACACGCACACACACTGTAAAGAAGTAAAGAGCGATATACTGTTCGTATATCGCTCTTTACTTCCCCTTTAAAGGGTTAGTGCACCCTAATAACATGAAGGCACATTTTTTTCAATTCCCTCTAGTGGTATCTAGGCATGCCCTGTGATTGACTGTTTATCAGTCCAGGGTGTACCCCGCCTCTCATCCAATGTCAGCTGGGATTGGCTCCAGCCCACCCTCAAGGATAAGCAGGTATAGTTAATTAATGTATTGGTATCTAGGTATGCAGAGAGTTTGGGTTTTATTTGCTGAGGTTTTGAGATATATGACTCTGAGATTTCTTTTTCTACCATAATACTATGTAGGTGAACAGACCTTCATTTTTTTGTGCTCAAAGAATTGGAAAATCCCAACAATTCAACAACAACAGCATAAGTAAACACTTTTGGGAATTACTTGACAACTGGACAACTCTTGACGACAGATTGGGTAATCTTTGTGATTTTGGGTAAACGGACCCTTCATTCACTGAGGAGCCTTTGCTTATACACTCATAAAGGAATCCGAACCATAATATGCTGCCATATTAATATAAGAATGTATCAATGTGTGCTTGTTCTAGGGATATTTTCTTTCTGACCGATAGCCGACCCTCATTAACTAATCATTAACTGTTAACGGACAAGTAGGCAACGGAGTCCCAGTTCACCAGTCTAGAACGCTCAGACATACTTTCCGCACTCAGCGTCTGCAGACACCTGCTGACTTGTACCAGTCGTGCAGCCATGGTTTCGCGTGCATTGTCTTGGACACTTGCAGCCACTGTCCTGGAACCCCTTGCACGTCCGCGCGACTGGTAAATGTCCACAGCTGTCCGCAGCGTGTATGTCTGAACCTGTCTCCACCGCAGACACCTGTCAGCGGTGTGTTTCAGTCCTCATCGATATAGTGGCGTGTGTCATGTAGCTCTCCGCTGTGAGCTCGGTCCAGCAAAGAGCCACGCATTTAGCAGAAAAAAAAGCAGCTTAAAAAGCAACTTGCTAGTGCAAAGTTTGCACTAGCAAGGTAACTAGCAGCTAAGGATTTAAAGACTTGCAATAAACCTTTTTTAATAGCATTTTTTTTTATAATATTGTTATTATCAAAACAGTCACACATTTCTTTTTTCATTTTTGTTTTGTTTTGCTTGTTTGTTTTGTCAATGTCACCATTATTATGTGTACCTTTTTAATGTATAGTGAATGAGTGCTGTATGGCTGCTGGTTGTCTCTCTGTTAGTCTTATGTCACCTGCCTAGCGACTGCAGATGGAAAGTAGTTATTGTTTTACTAATTCTGGCATATTTATATGGTGTTTTTATACAACAGTGTTCATAAATATGCATGGTCCCTATCAAATAAACCAATAAAAAAAAAGAGATGATAGTATTAATCGGTCAAAATTATTATTGTCGGTTAACGGTGGTTAATCGCCAGCGGTCTCTCTCTACTCCAGGGGTGTCTTTGACCCTGGTCACCTCGCCAATAGGAGGTTACAGGCTAAGATGTCCTTATCTGTCTTCATTGTGTCCCGTCTAGAATCCATTTCACCCAGTCAGAAGCTTTCAGTTGGCCAGCAGTGGAGGTTGTGTTTGCGTTTGTTTGTGCATTAAAGGAATACGCCACCGTTTGTTGAAATAGGGCGTATCACGGTCTACCCTGGCTGTAGATAGGTGGGCCAACACATTTTTTGTCTCAGTGCAAGTAATTAGGTTTTTTTTTTTGTCTTTTGTTGGCTCATTTTTACTCACAACATGCTAACCGACAACATAGGATTCCATTCACTATGCTAAGCTAACTAGCGGCGGCGCTGCCGGTGTTGCATCGGACTAAAACAATGCATGCACAAAAAATGCGTTACAGCTAGGGGAGACCGTGATAAGCCCTATTTGAAACAAACGGTGGCGTATCCCTTTAACTTGTTCTCATTCCCTGTTGCTGTCTTCTATGTGGTTCACCTTAGAAACACACCTTTAATTAAAACAAATGTTTTGCCAAATGATCCCTGCGGTATTGGATCGATAGCTTTCAATCTATATGTGAATGTTTCTGTCCCGTCTCTCTCTCTGTATCTGTCTTTGTCGGACTCTCACTGTTGACACAGTCTTGTTACATAACCTCACCAACACATTCCAACATACCACTTTGACAATGTGTTAGTGTTTGTTCTTCTGAATGCGAAACTACTGTAGAAAGCTACTGCAGAACCATTGTAGATAATGCTTACGTGCTTGTTTAGGTTCACTTCTTTGTGTGTGTGTGTGTGTGTGTGTGTGTGTGTGTGTGTGTGGCAGCCATTGGCGGGACGGTCCTGTGGTCCCTCCCCTCTCTGTCCACTCTGTTAGCGGCCTTTATCTTCCCAACAATCAGGCTTTATCCCGGGAGACTCCTGGTCCCACGGTAGCCCTGGGAGCAGCAGCCCAGTGCGCCTATCCAAACCAAACCAGACATATTTCCTGAGATATGTTCACTTGTATGACCCACTCAACCCAACACACAGACAGTGCCGAGATTGTGGAGCCGAATATTAAAACATGCAATCCAAAATCTAAATGTTGAATGTGAGCAAATCATGTTAGATATATCTTTCTGCTTGCTTTTACAGTTTGCTAAAAAGAAAAACCCTTTTGTGGACATCTGCTATAAAGTCACTGCAATCATGATTATGTCATTTTGGTCAAAAATGTAGAGGCAAAATAATGTCTTGGCTATTTTTTTCTTAAAATTCTTTAAAATGCCACATTTTACATTGCTGATTTGAGTTACACACTCACATGACTTTACAGTTTGTGGATTTTTTTTTTTTTTTAAAGACGATGCTAATACAAGGTACGGGGATAGTATACCTTACAAAGCTAACATGGGAGAGATATAATCAGAAACACACAACACGGTAAGAATAATAGAAAAATTTGAAAATAATTAAGAAGTATCCAAAAAAGGAAAACATGAATACATTGTGAACGAAGAGCCACACCAGAGTACAAAAGCCGCACTGTGTTAGCATCAGTATCAGAAGTTGCAGAACATGATGTGGTGTTTGATCACAAGAAGCCTTTGGCACTGTGATATGCTGTGCACAGAGAGGAAAACTGAGAGCATTGATTTCATTGTAGAGGAGCAAGGAGTGTGTGTGATTTGGCATAATGTGTGTGCGTGAACTGTCTGGAACATAAAACTATAGAGGCCCATTCAGGCCTTCCTTTCTCTCTCCTTCCATCAGGAGATAGCAGGGACATTGAACTGTGGCAACAAAAGCAGATTTCCATCAGACAGAGTTTCTGAGAGAGAAAGGCATTGTGTTGAAAGAGGCTTAATGGAAGCACAGCTTAGAGCTTTATTCACACAAACTGTACTCCCGGGTCGGGAGAAACACATATGTGCGCGCGCGCGCACACACACGCACACTCTCACTTCTCCCATATACCAAACACTCCAATTGGTGCTCTCAATTTTCTAATGTTTTCTAATGTATAAATAATAGAGGAGAGTGGACAGGGTTTGTTTGTTAAAAAGAAGAGAAAAGAAATTATTTTCTCACATGTAGTTAGTGCCTGTGCAAAGAAGTCTCATGACCCTGACCTGGATCGGCTCCTTGATGCCAAGCACAAATAAATACTAATAAACAAAGATAACATCAATACAATATTTTTAAGGGGACATTTCGTGCAATTACACCATATGTTTTTGTGATATTGTTTTGTTCCTGCTTAGGGTCACATGGTACATGAAAGTATTAGAATCTTCATAGACGTGTCATGCTCTCTATAGAACACACAGGCGTCCACACGTACAAAGGGTTGAATGAACACCTCTCGGATACTGTATTGAGAAAGGAGAACATTGTTCACCACCCATTAAGTCTTCATACATCAGATTGCATTCCAAATTCGACTCATGCAAGCATTTTATTTTTGCTATATATGTTAATTTAATTTAGCTGAACCCATCTTTTAGTTACTTTGTTTACTTAGATATTTTTGTGGACAAAAGAAACGGTGTGCAGCTCTATTATCTAGGCAAATACAGGTGTCGGATTGGGACTCTGTATCGGCAAAAATTCAATATTTTTTTAAGCGAGTTGAGATCGCATTCTCCGCAAAGACATTTCCGCGCAAGTTCGGAATGTTTCAGCAGGATTTGTCCAGTCTGTCCCCTGTGGTGATGGCAGCTGAAGTCATACTGAAATTAGCCGTCCTTCTCCCCGTCTCATTAAACATGCGAGATGAAAACTCGTTTCAAAACATGCGATCATTTAGAGTGTGCGCTGAGCAACGGTAGCGAATATGTGCTCGCTGATCACTTCAACCACCGAATGAGCTGTGTGAGTTAGAGAGCATCGATCTTTGTGGGTGAGGAGGCGACGCGAGCGAGAGCCTGTGGGGGCGTTTCAACTTTAGTCTCGTTCATAAATAGGATTCACCCGTGTGTTTATGTTAGTTGATGGATAGTTGCTAGCTAGCTAGCTAAACTGGTATCTTTTGTAACTTTAAAAAGTCATTCTTCTGTCATCTCCAGATGCATTCCCACCACCCTCTCAGCTGGAGTAAGCTCGACCGAGACGCTTTGCAGCCAGATATGTGATCCGGCTAATGGAGAAGCAGATATGTGACTACATGTAAATGAAAGTGTCTTAAATCTCACATGGATTTTATCCAGATACAAGAGAATTTAAATGATGAGCGCAGTGGCATTGTTAATTGCAGTTCCCTCATCGGGTGCTCCTTGTGTTACCACTGTGCATTTGGCCTGCACCAACAAGAACAACAAACGCCAATCCCCCAAATAGAAAAGAGAATTTCCTGCTTTTTCCCTTATACCACACTCATCATCTTGTACCATGCTTTCCCTGTCCAAATCTTCTCTTTTTCTCTCTTCCTCAGATCAGTGTTGTCCTCTTCTGTAGTACATGTAAACTAGGGATGAGCGAGCAGGCCTCCCATGGATTAACCGCTGACTGACTCCAAAAGTTGCAGTCAGACTTCCTTATTATGAGATGTGTAAGATCTTCACACAGACGTGCACACAGACACACACACACATACACACACACACACACGTGTACACAGTCCCAAGGTTTTCCAAACTAAGCGTATACAAGCAGTCCTGTCCCCAAATCACATCGGCCAATATTCCCGAAAAAAAAAAAAAGACTACACAACGGCTGCTCCCAAATCTGATTGGTGTTATTTGTAAGTCAGCCTAAATCTCAGAGAAGCTACACACACAAATGGAACAGGGCTTACTAATCCATTTGTAAGGCAATAGGCAGGCAAACAGGCAGGGGAGAGCTTGCCAAGTGTTGTAATCACAACTAAAGATGATGAGCCCACTCCCTTCCTCTACACTCTACAGTACCGTGTGTGTCTGCGTGCGTGCACTTGTGTTCTTTTGTGTGCGTTTGCATGTTTGTCCTACATCGCCTCCTTTACAAAACTGTGACAAGTGCGAGAGAAAATGAATCGGTATCAAGTGGATAATCTACAAAAGTACACTAGGAGCTTTTCCACCTTATGCAAGTCCCCCGCTCATTCATTTTCAGATACCACGCAATCTCTCTGAGAACAACAACAAGCCGGCGATATGAGTTTTGAAAAGGCAGTAATTGTAAGCAGGTTGGGGAATAAATTAGAATGATGACAAAATACAGAGATAAATCCAGCTTAAGAGAGATGTACGCCACTGTTTATTTGATTTCAGCTTTTCTCTCGATCCTGCTCTTTCTCCCTCCCTCATTCCTGATCTTTTTTAGTGGGGTGGAAAAATGGATTTTTGTCAGCGATTTGGCCCTGAAATAGCTTATTGTCTAAGGCAGCCACTGTGCGGGTACAACGTCAACATCACATGTGTGTGCGAATGCGCTCGCCTGTTTCCATGGGGAGTAATGGCCGTGGAAGTGTGTATTGGCTCTGCTGGCACAATGTGCCACTGTGCTCATTGGTTTTAACTGTTGTGTGTGTTTGCAGTGTGTGTGTCTGTGTGTGTGTGTGTGTGTGTGTACTTCTATAGTCTCTCTTGTTGATATTTATAGATGGAAGAATGTTGGTGTGAAGGGGGTGAGGGTAGGAGGAATGTAGGGAGCAAGAGGGGGGTGGGTGAGGGAGAGAAAAGGAGGAGGAATGAAGGAATGAGAGGAAAGGAGTAGAGGATCTGTAAACTAGAATGATTTAATCTGCCGTGAGCTACTCTTATTCTGACACTTCCTTCCCACTTTTTGTGTCTTTATTTGCCTGCTTACCTCCTTTCACTGTACTTTCTCTCTCTTAACTGACTATTTCATGCACAATGAACAACTCAGTTATCCAGGCAAACTTGGGATCTATCCATTTGAGGGTAGAACTGTTTGATATAAGAACTATAAGACAAAAGAGTTAAAGGTCCCATGACATGGTGCTCTTTGGATGCTTTTATATAGGCCTTAGTGGTCCCCTAATACTGTATCTGAAGTCTCTTTTATATAGACCTTAGTGGTCCCCTAATACTGTATCTGAAGTCTCTTTTATATAGACCTTAGTGGTCCCCTAATACTGTATCTGAAGTCTCTTTTATATAGACCTTAGTGGTCCCCTAATACTGTATCTGAAGTCTCTTTTATATAGACCTTAGTGGTCCCCTAATACTGTATCTGAAGTCTCTTTCCCGAAATTCAGCCTTGGTGCAGAATTACAGCCACTAGAGCCAGTCCCACAATGAGCTTTCCTTAGGACGTGCCATTTCTGTGTCTGTAGCTTTAAATGCTATTGAGGAGGAGAAGGGGGGCAAGGTGAAGGGTGGGGGTGTGGCCACTTTGCTTGTTTGAAAGCCATGATGTCTCTCTCTCTCTCATGGGTGGGCCAAATTCTCTGGGCGGGAAAAGCAGAGAAAGGGGAGGTAACCTTCCTCCTTATGACCTCATAAGGAGCAAGATTCCAGATCGGTCCATCTGAGCTTTCATTTTCTCAAAGGCAGAGCAGGATACGCAGGGCTCGGTTTACACCTATCACCATTTCTAGCCACTGGGGGACCGTAGGCAGGCTGGGGGAACGCATATTAATGTTGAAAAACCTCATAAAGTGAAATTTTCATGCCATGGGACCTTTTAAAGAAAGTTGAACCAAGAAAACCCCTGCTTGCTTACAATCTCTTCTTTTTTTTCCCCAGTTTGCTTTCTAACCTCTATCATCAGGGGTTCTCAACCGTATCACTCTAAGGTCCACATCTGAATTGTTTTTTAAGGTCAGGGGTCCGGAACGATTGTCCATAACAAAAACAGTTTATCAACTCACTTATAACTTTTGAGCAGTATATATTCAAGTTGAGTACTCGGTTTTCCTGGTCAGCTTCTGTACCGATACCACTACCTGGAATTCGGTATCAGTACCTTCTTTTCGGTAGCCTACTTTCTCTCTAATACATTTTTTATTTCAGTTGTAAAAATAAGTCCAGACCTATTTATGTCTTAAGGGAGAGGAAGATCAACTACGGTCTGTTACACTACTCTATATTCAACTTCACTAACAATTTATTGATCAGTAAGAAGTAGAAAACGTTACACTTCATAAGGTGTTGTGTTCATAACACGGGGTACGGGCCGGTTCCGGATTGACTCGTCGTTCGGTCTGAAAACAGACCTTGGTCCAGACTTTGAGAAGCCCTGCTCCATGTGTTTCTAACACAACGGTAATGCACATCTGATTATCTGCCTTTAGATGACATAAATATTGTGCTATTAATACATCTTTTGTTCTTCTTTTTGTCCAGGAGTGAGGGGGGCCAGCAGACAGAGGATCTGATTACTTCAGAGACATTTTTCTCTCCAGGTTGACCCGTCAAGTTACTGGTAGGAGCTCCCACTGATCTCCTATTGTCCTATTATTGTGTACATTACATACACTGACAGTTAGTGTTATTAAAAATAACCTACTCCAAGGCAGCTAAACACTTTCATACTTTTTTGTTGTTAATTTCTTACACACATTATTTTTCCTTTGCGCTGACAGTCAATTATCATACTGGTTAAGATAAATTAATCATAGATACCCACAGTACTGTAGCCTCAGTACTGATCATGCAATGCAACCCTACTAAGTTTCATAATGAGGAAAAGGTTAACTTTATTCCCTTGAAAAGTGCGCTAGAATGTACTAACCAGCTGCCAAACTGATATATTTTGTCTTTTTCCGGCAGCTGGCAGGGCTTTTAACTACACAAGCCACTTATTCTCTGCACGGTCACTTGTTTCTATCTTGAGAACTTTGACTGCTCATCTAAAAACTTTGCACAAAAAAAAAAAAAATAAAGAATTTGACTGTTGAATTTCTGTAAATGTTGTGACACGTCAGTGACAAACTATCCCGAGGGATGCTCGGCTGCGCTGACGAAAAGCAGTGGACGCTGCTGTGTGGCGAGCATGGCCTGGAGTCAGAGGAGGGCAGCGGTAGCAAACGCAGACCCAACACAAATGACCGTGAAACAGAGGCTCAGCTGATACGGTCTGCACGCTCTCGTGCTTGCCTCTTTGTGTGTTTATGTGTGCGGAGAAGTCCAGACAGTGTGTGTCAAGGCAGTGTCATGATCACAGATTGCGGCCTCATCACTGCTCTGCTGAGGAGATTTAGCTGGCACTGGTTACACTGACCGTGGCCCGGGTGTGTGGTAGTGTGTTTGTGCATGCGTAGATGTATGAATGTTTGGAGCAGCCCTGTCAGATCGGCCATGAATCTGCCCACTGCGTGTGTGTCAACCAGGGGTGACCTTTTTTCTGTGTGTCACTGGAAGAGGGTGTGTGTGTGTCTGTGTCTGTGAGTGTGCTGTGTCCTGTGCTGCAGGCAGGGAAAGTCCCTGCCTTCGCTGTGCCAGAGAGTTGGAGGGGACACCCCGTTCATCTGTGTTTGGGTTTGTTTCGTTGTGGGAGTTCCCCGGCAGAGCGAGAAGGGGCTGGTCTTCTGCATCAGTTTCACGTTCAGTTACCTAGCTAGCTCACACAAGGGGAAAAGATGGATTATCCATCTCCAGAAATGTGATCCCACCTTTCAATCCCATCGCAAAAAAGAAACTGAGCAGCAAAGAAGCAAACCCGATGAAAACATAACATACAGATATCATGCTGTTTGTAATCACTAGCACAGTGCCCCGTTGAAAATGGGCTTGTTTGGAACGGGCTGATTGCTTGGCCTGTGGTATTGCTGCTTTTAGCTTCCTCCCGAACCATTGTACCCCAAAATTACTTACAGAAGGCCACTAAAGCACTTAGTATGCACCAACATGGTATAGCCTAGGCCTACTACTGACTTACTGTGTACTTCTACTCTAGAGGAAAACATCCACTCTACTACTGCATTTACATGATGTTGCAGATTTAGAATATGGATATTTTTCTATGTATTTTTCTGTATATTTCTGTGATTTTTTTGATTTGATTAGGACAATGCACATTAATGAACATTTCTGTAAATGCGCCAGCGTTAGCCAGATCAGTGTCCACTCACGGCACACTTAGCAATGGCCTATCGAGCCTTGACAAAACAACGTGAGCAAAGCAAAAAGAGCATTATAGAATTCTAGCACAAAATAATAAGCACAAATTCATTATATTTAATAGATTTTATTGCATCTTCATGCAAGGTCTGTTGCCATGTTTTTGTTGTTGTTGGTATTTGCACCATTGAACGCAAAGCCTTGCTTTACTGTAAATCATAAACATTTTCATAAGAGTAACCGATCCTCCGTGAAGAGCAACACATCTCGCAGAGCATCTCCCTGCAGGAAATATGCTATTCTCCATACGTGCTTGTTAATTAGCTTAGTTCCGTATCCTGCTGCGTGTTTCTTATGGCCAACAGATCCCCGGTCCTCTCTCTCCCAGCTCTGTCCAGAGCTGGGAGAGAGCTAATTGGCAGCTCGCTTGCCTGCCGCGACGGTGATCATGCAAATGCATTGGTGCTTACCAATAGCCTGGCCCATCAAAACATTACGACGGCCATTACCCATTGCTGTGCCCAGCCTAACGAACATATGCTCCCCCCCCCCACCTCCCAAACAACCTCCCCCCCCAATTCCTAAACTCTTATTTATGTGTTTAATTTAATGTGCGAGGGAAGAATTTCCGAAATTAAATTTGGTTTTCGTTGGTGCCTCCAGAGAGTGGCGGCGTTATAATAACATGGTAATTTTTTACACGTCTTTATGAGAAATGAGAAAATTAATTCTTTCTGACAAGCTGTAATTATTGGGCTTGGAACGGTTGCAGCTGAACAGTTTGGGCTGCGGTAGCCTGGCAGTGAGCTGAGAGAGAGAGAGAGAGAGAGAGAGAGAGACATAAAGGAAAGAAAGCGACTTGTACAGCCTGAATCATATACACTCACACACGAGGGAGAATGGCAATAATAATGGACAAGAGGTGGTGGAAGGAGAGGGGGATGGAGGAGGAAGAGATTGGAGATAGAAAGGGAGCTGAGGACAGTGCAAGGTTATGGAAGGAGAAGTGAGGAGAGGAACGAAGACAAGGAGACGAGTGGAGAGGAGAGTGGTGTTGGGAAGTAACAGGGAAGAGGGGGATGGAGGTGGAAAAGGAGATTGAAGAAAGAAGAGGAGCAAGAAAAGGAGAAGGGTGGCAGACATCAGGCGACAAGGTTGGATAACCTAAAAGGAAGGAGGATGGAGGAGTAAAAGACAGGAGGAGAGAGGGATAAGAGGAATAGGGCAATATATGTGGTGAAAGAGATTGAAGAAAAGAAGGAGAGCAGAGGAGAGAATAAGAGGATGGAAGGAAAAGAAAAGAGGAGCTGAGGTGAAGGAATTTGAGAAGCCTAGGTTGGATTAAAGGAAAGAAGGGTGAGTGGGGGACAGAAAAGGTGAGAGGGAGAAGAGGGAGATGGAGGTGGAGGAAGAAAATGAAGAAAGGAGTGCTGAGTAGAGGGGGGAAGAAGGCTGGTGAAAACGAGATGTAGGGCGGAGAACATAGGTTTTATAAAAGGAAGGAGAACAGAGGTGTGGAAGAGAAGATGGGGAGGGCGGAGGACATTTGTGCGTGAGGAAACACTGTTCTATGACAGGGAGATTGGAGGAGAGGGAAACAAGGAGATGGGGATGGAGTCGGAGGAAGAGATTTAAGAAAGAAGCGATGTGAGCAAAGGGGATGGAAGGAAAAGAGAAGACGAGGGATGAGGGAGAAGATGAGGAGGGTAAAGGACAACATGTGTGAGGAGACGAGGTTAGATTAGAGGAAACTAGAGGAGAGGAGGAGTCATGCCTCAGTGTGCTACATCAGGTAGGAGTCCCTGTCTCCTTGTGTGATGTCATCAGAGGAGGCTCCTCTCCAGCACCAGCAGCTCCTTATGTGTCGAGGTTACAACACATTAATATTCGGTGTACAACCAGCCTGGCCACGCTCCAGGCCTACTTAGTCTCTCTCTCTCGCACGCACGCACGCACGCACACACACACACACACACACACACACACACACACACACACACACACACACACACACACACACACACACACACACAGCACCAGCATCTGCTCACACTTACAGAGCTTCTTCCTCTGTGCTCCATCAAGCACAGGCATGCGTTCATACATAAGCCTCTGAGCACACAACACACACACACACACACACACACACACACACACACAACACACACACACACACACACACAATTCACTCACTCACTCACTCACTCACTCACTCACAGCTTCCTCTTCTTTGCCCCGTCATGTGCTGAATATGGAACAATATTGATATTATACGCCCATATTGCGGTTTCTCTTCAGTCATTCACCCAGGAGGCTGCTGTAAAAGCACTCTTACAGTTGTTTGGTGCCTCATTTAACGACACACTTATGGTGTGTGTCCGTGTGTGTATCTGTGTGTGTGTGTGTGCGCATGCATGCTCAGCCAAGTGGCCATTTGTTTCCCCAGCCTTAAAAATGAGAACCAGTGTTTCTCTCTGAACATGGGTGTGTGTCTGTGTGTGTGTGTGTGTGTGTGTGGGTGTGCGCGCATTGGGGCTTGGAGGTCACGATGATAAAAGATTTTTTTTTTTTTTTGTACAAAAACATCAAAATGTAGAAATGCCATGTTGAAATGTCATGTTGTGTGTTTCTAAGTTAAAAAGATCCTAACACTCTAAATCTCTTTCTCTTCTAAATCTTTGACAGATTTTAATTGAGCTCCGCATGTGTGAAAGGTTATGTCTGTTTTAAAGCATCCATGTGATAGTGAGACTGTGTGTGTGTGTGTGTGTGTGTGTGTGTGTGTGTGTGTGTATGTGTGTGTGTGTGTGTTCTTCCATAAAGCCTTCCCGTTCATTTGTTGAGCGTGTTCCATTTTGTCCTGTGCTGTTAAATGTTTCATCCTAGCAAAGGCATGATGGGACCCCCTGGGGATGAGGCATCTGCCCGCCCGGCCACACGCTGAATTATACATGACAGCACAGGACAGTGTGTGTGACTATGTGTGACTGTGTGTGTGTGTGTATGAGTGTGTGTGAGAGAGAGAGAGAGAGAGAGAAAGAAAGAGAGAGAGCATTTGTAGGTGTCACTGAGTGAAGTGTCCTCTTTGTTGCGTGACTATTTCAGATCTGCACTGAGCTTTCTTCAGTTGTATATTGTCTGGCAGGTCCTCTCTGTGTGTCCAAGTGACTGCATTATGTAGTATTAAGGGTTTCAATAGTATAAATTCTAATTCTAAAATCAGTTGACCAAGGCCGGACCTGCTGTATCTCAGCACTATTTTGTGCTAGAGCTATAGCTGCTAAAAGCCATTCCCATAAAGGGGAAAACCATTTGTTCTAGATTATCGTAATTTTCGTTGGTGTGTTTTAAGCATCTTCTGCTCAGTGGCGCTACTGTTGGACAGGCTATTGGGGAACATTAGTTTACCTTGCCACACAATACTTTACTTACCATATAAGGCAGCCAAAAATGGGAGAACATCCATTTTAATTATTGAAAATTGTCCCACAGATCATGAACCAAACCAGAGAAGAAACTTCAGCAGGAAGAGCAACAAGGGCGTCATTCCTCTCCCAGGACGGTCAGACATGCAATATGATGTCATGTGTACAGAATAGAGCAACATAGTAAAATTACAGTATTGACACTCACAAAACTATAGAATACTGTAGAATGTATTATGAAGAAAATGGATGCTGGATGACATTGTTTGTTAAACGTCTTCATATGCCACCAAATTTTCTAGCGATTTCTCTTGTTGTACCTTTCGCCACGTCACAGTACCAGCTTATCCCTTTCCATGCTAACTTTTTACGAGAAAACGGATATGGAATGGCCAAGTTCGCTATCTATACTTGTGATCCTCACACATTAAAATCTATTTGTGTATTCACACATTTTTGGGCATATTTTGGCCGGTAAAAGTTCATCCACAAAGACAAATGTGATGATATTTTGCATACACCCCCCAAAAAAAACAAAGAGAACCTTGTGTCTTTTGAAAGGTTAAATAATTGACCCTCTCTGTGTGTGTGTGTGTGTGTGTGTGTTGTGTGTGTGTGTGTTCTGCACCTGAGGTCTTGCTACTGTGGCTAATGAAAGCCCCATCTCCTCATGCAAATGAGGCTGCTGTTAACCCCAATCAGAGAGGTCGCTGAGTGTGCATCAATCCCAAATCTCCCTTAGTGCTACACAGGCAGCACACAATGGTTCCCACCCCTCCATAGGCCCACAGGTAATTACTGGGAGCCAGAAAGGGAGAGGGCCAGGGGAGGCAGGGTCTCAGGCAGGTTTGCGCGGCCGCCTGTGCTTTTTTTTTTTTATGTCATTTATGGGAAACACGGGGTTGGTTTGCATGTCGGGTCAAGTGCAAGTGCTGTCTCCTACCACACCCCTTCGTCCAAAACATGCACAGATACACAGCCACTCCCAGTGTGACAGGTAATTACAGCGTGAGAGTGGCTGCGCTGTATGTAAGATTGGGAGGTCAGAGCTGCTGTCTGCTCCCTGTTGGCCACAGAGCGTCACCTCTCTGACTGCATCCACAATGGCTCCATTAGCACCGCGTTTGCCCGTCCTTCCACCTTTTTCCTACCTGTCATTTAACCACCTTATGCTCGGCCTGTTTCCCGTCTGACAGTTGTACATTTGTTTTTTGAACAGCAATGCGAAAATGTCAATGACATGACCGTAAAATCACCACGCAGCATTGACTGTTTTCTCCCACTTAATACCAACCTTCACATCGCTTCACATCACCAGTGGCTGTCAAGTTGACTGTAAAAGTGAGGAGTGTGTATGAATTTTGTTCATTTCATTTCGCCATTAAAAAAAAAAACCAACACTTCTGACAAAATGATTGTTGGCATGAAAGTTAAGTGCAGTATGATGTGTCTGTTAAAGTGATGACGTGCAGCAAAAACTTTGCCTGCAAATTACTATGGTTCTAAAGAGAGAGAGGGGAATTTCTGATGGAAGGATTCCTCCAAAATTTTGGAATCACATAAGTGTGAGCACACAATCCTGTTGGATTATTTTGTAACTTTAATGCTTTAATTCCACTATTTACCTTGCTATGAAAGATGTGGTATAAAAATATAGATTGTTAAATCCAATGTGAGAGCGCTTTAAACCGCTGTGTAGTCTTTTTGGCGTCTGGGAAGCCCCTAAAAATGCACGGTAACTCAAACTTGACTTTCTGGATCGATCGTAGGGCTGCTCGATTATGGACAAAATCATAATCACTATTATTTGGGTCAGTACTGAAATTACGGTTATTTAACACGATTACTCATTGACTTTTGGAAAGATGTTGCATTTATTGAACCTAAAAAAAACAGTGGAAAAAGTTAAACAAATCAACAGTGAAAACACCTTGAAGTGTGAAATTTCCCTTAATACTTTTCCCATTTGAACACTTTTGTTTTCATTCAGATCACAAGACAAAATAAGAGTTTACTTGCAAAACGTGATGTGCAAAATGATAGTTTTTCTCGATTATTCTGTTTTTGTGATCACGAGGAGCCAAAATCGTAATCACGATTAAAATTCCAATTAATTGCACAGCCCTAATTGATTGTCACTTCTCACCTGTGCCTGAACGAACGCAGCCCTCCACATTGTTTTAATGCAGGGCGGATTTCGGTGTGAACACCCACTAAAGAGGAGGCTGTCACGTACATTTTTTAAAGCCCCCTTAAGGACGATTTTTGCTGTGATTTTGAAATATATAAAAAGAAATATTTGACTTGGCCTGGATGAAAATGTTTTCCACAACCAACATAATTCCTTGAAATTACGTAATGCTCAAATGCTCGGTCTAAATTGTTTGGTTACAGACAGTACACGATGTGGTTGTACGGGTATGTACTGTATACATACATAGGATACATCAGTGTGTTGCTATGTGACTTCTCCCTTCTGACTTTAATGTTAATGTCAGTTTTCAGTCAATTGCCTTGGATATTAAAGGATAACCGATAACCAACAAGGTGAGGCTTTGACCCCTGCCCTATGGTCTGGGCCACGCTCTCTTCTCATTAGTATTCATTGTCTACACTCTAAATATATTCTCTCACACATCTCTTTCCCTCTCCACTTGACTCCAGGCATGATATGTGTGTGAGTATCTGCAGGTTCCTTTTCTATATGTTTGTATTTATGTGTGTGTGTTTGTACAGGTTGGACTGTGTATACCACTGTATGCGATGCAATACGATTGCTTTCCACTGAAGAGCACTTGACCGTCAAAAATACATCATAGCAGTCTTGTGGGGCAATAATAGGCACCTTAACACCATCACGCGCTCAACCCTGTGGGCAGTTGACGTCCTTCTCCTTAAATGTGATTGGAAGTGAACAATTTTTCTGTGGTTTGAATAACAATGCCAATGCCTGTTCCCCTCCTTGTCTCGCAGTAAACCGGTTAGAGGCCTCCAGTAGACTCTGTATTCGATCCATTTTGAACGATTAGGTTTGCCAAGCCAAATTAGGTTTGTGGATCATCAGCCTTTGTGACCCAAGTAGCCCGAAGGTGCTTTTGCTCTCCTATTAACTTGTTTCTGTGCAGAGGCATTCTGAGATGTTTGTCTCTGTGTGGAACGGTGAATTCCACAGACCCATTCATTAGCAGAAAGGGAACATTTTTTACTGTTCATGGTTCTTTTCTTCTTTACAAGTAGTCCATATGATATGTGACTTAGTAAATGAGACATCTGTGTATGCTTTACAAAGACGGCGCCAGCTCTTTATTAGAATTGAGCTTGCTCTCATAACAGCTGCTCTGAATTGGCGTTAAGTCATACATTTCTGCAAACAAAATACATGTATTTGACATTCCTAAGCACATTCCTTCAACCTGTAGTATTTTGGATACTAATGTTGGTCTGCTGATGAGGCGAATCCCGTAAAACAGAAATACTTTCACTTGATAGCCATATGAGCCAGTCGCAAAGTAGGAAACAGTTTCATTTCCATTTCAAGAACACATCGTATACACTACACACCATCAAACAAAACACATCTTATCCTACTGTAGCGCCACAAGTCCAATCAATGAGTGTGTGAGACGCTAACATCTAGCTAAGTTAGTATTGAGTTGAACAATTTACACTTTTATTGCTTCACAGCAACCACAACAGCCACGTGTCCTGTACCGAACACTCCTTCGACTTTTAAGGAGTTGAGCTCAAACAGTTCAGTTCTTGTCCTGTGTGTACACTACTACACCTACTGCTACCCGGGTAGAGCTTAAGGTGTGTATGTGTTCTTACTTATCTGTGTTCCAAATGAGTGCACAAGCAAGTCTGATGTCCTCTGTGGGCAGGTCCCACGGTAGGCCACACCGCATCCACAACCGTCCACAGTCTAGCTGGGCTTGGCTCGCCATCTCAATTGTTTCTCCAATCCTAGAGTATGCAATCTCTCCAGACAGATCTTTATTTTATCTCGCTTCCACAGCTGGAGATTCATCAATTGCTTGTCAGCACGTCCAGCACGCAGCTTGATATCTCAACAGCAGAATACATATTTTACTTTTTTTTTTATTTATTTATTTATTTATTTATTTTTTCACCAGATTGCGCCCCGTGTGCAAACACTTAACAGCAACAGCCCTAAATGACCAACAGGATTTTAGTAGCCCTGTATTTCACGTGGGTTACACCAGCAAAACAAAAGGTCACAGTCTTATACATGAAATATAACAAATATGTAGCAAGCCCACAAAACAAATGAGCGCACCCATTATATCTTAATATCTTGTTAAATTGATTAGAAAGTTTGATTCAAACATACATTCATCTTCATACGCACTTCATCTGTACTAAGCACGTCTATCTCCTATCCTTAACTAACTGAAACTAAAACGGTTTGATCAAAAGAATTTGATTTTGACCCCAATATTACATTATTTTTTAATTCCTTTGCACTTTTTTTTACGTAAGGGAATATACACTATGATGCAGCTATTGTGCGTATTGTTTTTCCACTTTTCAAAAGAGTATTAATAGTTTTTTTAAATTTTATTTATGAGAACAGCGTGTAAGCTTTAAGCCTCAGGGTGGATGCTTCCCTCGGTAGTAGCTGACTGACATTTGAGAGCCAGAGTCGCTAGAAGACTGACTGTCAGCGCCTGCGGTGTGCTACCGAATGGAGCACAGCCAACCAACGTTGATACAAGAAGCTCTCCTGCTTTTCCAGCAAGCCCACATAGCGTTGGTTATGTAGTGTTAGCAATTTAACCCGTCTGTTTCTTTACAACATTCAACATGGTCTTCAGGACCAAGACAAAAACAAAAGTTGTATAAAGTATTTTGTGGCTCCAGAGGGAGCTGCATGATATCTGATGCATTGCCTCGTGTAATGTCACTTGAGTCAGCGGCTGAAGACTACAAGTTTGAAAAAAAAAAAAAAATCCTGCCGAAGGTGGGTTCTGTTCCATAACAAACCACTTCCTGTTGAACTATACATTCTCCCTCCAAAACAAAAGCGGTGGGAGGAAAAGGAGTAGAGCGTTGGAACAGAGAAGATGAGAAGGTGCCTATTTAGATGAGAGGAGAGAGAGCGAGAGAGAGAGAGAGAGAGAGAGAGAGAGCTCTTCTCTGAAACGGGCCCCAGAACGGCCTGGGTGAGCCGGGGTTTCATTATCCCCCATCCCTCTGTGATGAGGGAGAAGAAAGGCGGACGTGAGAGAAAGGAAGAGAAAGAACAGAACAGAGGAGGGGAAGAAGAAAAGAAAGAGGCGTTTGATAGAGCTGTGTGGAGACCGTGTGTGAATGAGCCAGTGAAGGGCAGCCATTGTCTTGCTGCGACCTCAATTTGGTACTGTACGCTCCTCTTTTTACTGCGCTGTCTCGAGCCACAATGCCTCCTTTCTCCTCCGCTCTACTCCCTCTCTCTCTTAAAGAAATAGGGGGATTAGGGCCCACTGAGGGGAACTGCGTGTCTAGATTGCCAACTATCATGACTCCTCGCAATGGGACGAGAAGGCAGCGGGATATTCCAGCAACATTTGTCAATTGTTTGTTTGTGCAGCTCACTTTTTGTTTTCCCTCTTTCTCTTCTCTTTTTCCTCATTCACTTTTGTCTGTTATTATTCTCATGGGCTAGTGTAGCACGTTTAGAAAATGTGGAATGTGAAAGTGGTATAGGAATGCAATGTATTTTTGGACAAGCTAAGGAGGGAGGTGCAGGAGCAAAAAAAAAGAGTGAAAAAAAAACAAAAAAACAGAGAGGGACAGAGAGAAGGAGAGTGCAGCTGTACTTCCTGTTTACCCAGGCCTGGTTTGAGACAGTGGGAAGGAACAGGGGCTGCATTCATCTCTTCTTGTCTACCTCCGCTGACCCCCTCCCTCCTCCTGCCTCATTCTCCTACAATTCTTTACTTTTTCCTCTTTCCTTGCTGCTCTCCCCCCCCCTCCTCCCCGTCTCTTGCTGATAAACTGTATTGAACTCAGGAGGATGAGCTAGATTAGGCGGTGTGTAGCGCTACTTGGTAGGCATGGGTTTAGTACCGGGACTGATTTGGAAGCAGAAATTATTATTTAATGTTCGGACTGACAGCTGTTATCATAGATAGGGAGCGCCGATATGACGGGGGAAGAGATACATAGACAAAGAAGAAACGGAGAGATGTAAATAGGAGAATGACGGATAAGAGGAACTTTTTAAGCAATTTGCTTAACTTCCTCCCAGTACAGTTGAGCTATTACGAAGTTCCACCCCCCCCCCATCCTTCATTTTTTTCCTGTACCACAACATGGAACACATACATACACACACACACACTGCACAACTCCATTGGAGAACTCCACGAAGTTTGGGTTTGCTTTGATGGCGAGTAAACTAACAAACTGAACGCCAAAGCAGACCTTGAAGGCTCACTGAGAGAGAGAGAGAGAGAGAGAGAGAGAGAGAGAGAGAGAGAGGGAGAGAGAGAGAGAGAGAGAGCGAGCGAGCGCAAATCCCAGTTGTTTGTTCCCTGAACTTCATTTGTGCAGTCGGACATCAGACTGAGACACAGCGAAAGATGCACCAGATTAAAAGGGTTGTTTCTGTTGCCGCTATAGTCCCTATTGTACAGAGCGGCGGCTAAAAACAAGGCCACAGTCAACTCATCACACATGCATTTATGCACAAACACACACACACCCACACACAGATGCAAACAGGTCTCCTTATACATGCACAGATACAGTGTCAAAATGTCGGCCCGACACGGCAGGACCCCTTTCATCTGCGTGCTCTGTTTGTTGCGTTGACAGTCCGTCTGTTTGCAGTCAATCATTAGGCGGCCGTAGAAAACTGGCTGAATGTCACAAAAAGAAATTCTTCTTCCAACCAATTCTTCTCTAATGCGCTTAACTTTGAAACTCTGTCTGTGGACTTTTTTATTTTTTTTTAACGAGTATGATAAATAGAATACAACTCCACACTGTTTTTTTTTTTTGTTTTCGTTTCTGTTGCTACTTTGAGGCTCTGTGTACATGCTGGGCTTTGATATAAGTTTGATATATATTCCCATGTAGATGGATAACTTTTGTTTCATTCAAACTCCTATTGTAGATGTTGACAAAGGGAGAAGCGCCAACGCGGCAATCATTTTTCATTCTGTTATTTAAAAATTTCAGTGAAATTGTTTTTTTCATCGGCCGCGATCTCAAACGGCCCCTTTGCGCTCGTCGTAAGCGACGGACCTTGTGTCTCTCAAATTGTGCGACGTGCTTGTTTATTGTGTGCTTTTAGAATTCAAATGATTTGTGGTAATTCTTTTGAGAGCAGCAAGGTGTTGTGGTGAGCGAGGGCCCCACCCTTGAACCGTAGGAACCCGGCTGCATCTCGGCGAGCGCACTCCCTGCTGAAGAGTCTTTGAGCAAGACCCTGAATCCCATGTTGTTCTGACCTCGCTGTTCCGTAGGAGCAGAGAGCCGAGGCTGCGTCTACTGCCTGTTTTTCCTCGCGCTATTGATCACCCAACGGAGGAATTTCACGTTCGCTCGCCGCTCTCCACTGGGAGGTCAATGTACAGGGTCATCTTTAGAAAGGCACCTGTGGAAGAATGGTAGGGCTTTGTTGGTTTGCTCAAGGACACTGCATCCACCACAAGCGAAAGAATCCAACCTTGTGCCCCTTGAAAACCCATTTTGTTGTTTCACACAAGGAGGAAACCGTCCTGCAACTTTGTGGTCCTTCTCATCACACAGTAGGGAGGTTATTGGTCACTTCTCATAACGGCACGTACACTTCGTTGTCCAACTACTCTCAAACTAATCCTGGGACCTTCTGGGTGAAATGTAAATGGCTGCTGTCTTTTGACAACTTTCTATCTCCAAAACTTCATCCGAGTTAAGAAAAGGCGACTTCTTTTTCAAATGGGTCTTCATTCTTTTGAAATAGTTCCGTTTGTAAGGGTTTCCAGGGCTCCACGGTCACAGGAACAAGCTAAATCCATTAGTCTAAATGAAAATCGCAACAGTATTATACAGGCGAGAGTTTTATGATTGTGTTCCTAATTAAACTGTTGCTAAATAGCAGTTAAATGCTCTTAATTCCCCAAACAAATCATCCTCTGAAAGAACTCCCTTCACATTTTGAAACGATCCTTTTTCAGTTTGATGCATTCCCAAACCCTCCTTTGGACCTTCAATTACCTTACATTTTTATTAAACATGTAAACTCACCATCCTTGATGGTGTCCTTTGTTAACCACTGTCTGCTTTTGGGCTAAAAAACAAAACAAAACTCGCGCGTCTCCCACATGTAATGAAGATTGAAGATTAAACAACAGGAATGAGCCATTATTTTTGTCAGGGAATTAAAGTACCATCAATCTCACTTAATCGCCTTCCTAATATCTCCTCAGACGCCAGCAGAAAGCTGTTTCACAGCTCAAGGTTAGCATGCTTTGTTCTGTGGAAGCAAAGGGAGACTGGAAAGGGATAAGCACAGCAAAATGGATGTATGAAGCTTCTCTGGCATGCTTTGGGATCTGTCCGCCGAGTGGACACCGATGCTGGTGAGAGGGCAGGGCCAGGAGGTTGATGTAGAAGAGAAATGGCAGCTATTGTTGGGTCTGTAATTATCTCTGTCTGCTTATTCGCCCGCTCATTTCCTGTACAGACAGAGACAGGGACTGAGGGGTGAATGTGCCTTTGGTTTTTGCTGCTGTAGCCTTGTAACAGGTGGTACAGTTTGTCCTTCATGACCAACAGAAGCTGCTCTGCTACTGTGCGCAATTGCATGCACTAATTGATGCATCATGGCAAACAATGACCAAATCACACGTTATAAAGGCCTTTTATACTGTAGGTACCTAATTTATGTGTCACATAAATACATGTTTATCACACACGCAAAACAGAGTGTAATTGTATTCATGACAGGACACACAGCAAGCAACAGCTGCTTCAGAGTGTGCAGGAATAACTGGCACAAAGGAGGGACACATTAAGCTGTTATGTGTATTTGTCTGAACTTCTGCAGGTACAGTTTAAAGGTGCTCTAAGGGATGTGACGCGTTTTTTAGGCTACAACATTTTTCGTCACATACAGCAAACATCTTTTCACTATCCGCTAGCTGCCTGTCCCCTGAACACACTGTAAAAGAAACGCGGTCTTTGAAGACAGCCCAGGCTCCACAAACGGCAACAAAAACAAACTGCGCCAACCTGCACCACTAAACATAACAAACAGTGTTCCCGCCAATAACAGACAAGAAGGAGTTGGTTGAGCCCTCACCGTAGCAGCGTTAGCACGTAGGCTACTTCCACAATGCGTATTCATGACTCAACCAGCTCCTTCTTGTCGGTTATTGGCTGGAACACTGTTTGTTTATTTCGTGTGGAGCGGGTGGCGCCAGTTTTTTTGTTGCCGTTGGGGGAGGCCTGGCTGTCTACAGAGACCGCGTTTTTTTACATGTGTTCAGGGCACAGGCAGCTAGCGGATTGGGAGGAGATGTTTGCTGGATGTGACAAAAAATGTTGTAGCCTAAAAAACGCGTCATATTACTTCGAGCACCTTTTAACAGCAGTGTGTAAAGTTGAAAAAAAGAACCGGAAAATCGAGCCAACTCTATCTTCAAGGGGACGTGGATGTCTGTATTGAATTTTGTTACGATGCGATAAGTTTTTAGTTTTTACTCAATACGCAATAGGAGTAAAAACTCTTTTGTTCCATGTGCAATAACTGGGCTTAAATTGTACATGTAATGTAGAATTTTTTTTAGAGATTGTGTTGTAAAAGTGTGTTGTATAAATTGTACATACAGGACACATTTTTGTACTTCATGTCTTTGCACTGTTGTCTTTTTGTTCATTTGTAAGTTGTTTGTACTCTTTGTGTTTATTTAGCTTCCCATTTCGGATGATAAAGTGACTGCACTGCTGGTGCTGTTAGAGAAGCCGGGGTATCACCAGTATCTTATCTTAGAGGGTCAGCCTCGTCACCACGATTAACTTAAGTATTACCTTTAGCCAGAGATCTTCAACAGGGGGTCCGGGACCCCTAGGGAGACCCCTAGGGGGTCCTCAGAGTCACTGCAGGGGGGCCTCCAAATTATTTTTTCAAAAATTCAAATGTCTTAACATGAGTCCAACATATTATTAGCAAATATACAGTAAATCCCCACTGATGATAGGCTTACTGGCCTATAGGTAAGGTAGTCACCAAGACCATCCACGGATATAGTTCATCCTAAGGATTCACTGTTCCACATGTATGTGTAACATTAAAACATGATTTATAAAATCATGCCAACCATATTAGGCTATTTTAATAGCTTAGTATTATATGCAAAAAAAGGTATGTACAAAGGCTTTAGGCCGCCCTACACGTTATTGTAGGCCCAGTGTAATATGCAACTTCATTTTATACAATATATGTAGTAGGGGGTCCCTGCTCCATCTCTCTTTCAGTTAAGGGGCCCTTGGCTTAAAAACCATTGAAGACCCCTGACTTTAAGCAGTTGACAGACATCTGTAGAATAACTCTGACACAAATATGAGCCAGTCAGACACCATAGTCAACTTTGATGGTGTTTACATGAGCCGGCGATGGTCTGACTGAAACCTGTGAGTCTCCAGTATAAGAACCACTTCCCCTCCGCAGAGGGAGCTTATGTAACCACGGAAACCATCATCTATAAAGCCGCATAAAAGAAGCAAAATGAAAATGGATGGGGATTGAGCGCTCCAGTTGACTACCATTGATTTACTGCTTGAGAGGGAGAGAACGACAGTGAGGGTGATGTGGGCAGGGGTTAGATTGAGTGTTTCTATTCTCAGTCCTTTTCCACTGACCAATATCTTTCCCCTCAGACTCTCGTACTCACTTTTAGACTCGCAAAGTTACAGACACGTGTGTGCTAGCACACAGGTAAGATGACGTCTAATACTAAACAACACTAAACTTGTGTGCCCACAGTGTCTGTCGTCGCACTGTTGCTGTAACTGCTGTTGTCTAGCATGGACCTTTTGCCCACAATTTCTGCCATGATTCTCTTCAGTCTGATGAACCACTCATCAGCTGCTTCTCTACGGTGAGAATATCTTCCAATACAGTTCTTTAGGGCCACTGTAAATAGTTTGAAGAAACAAAAACCCAAAGAAAGTGAGTTTTATGCACGCACTGACACAAGCTGGGGTAAATATCTAAAAATAAAATCATATTAATTCAGTGAGATTATAAAGTATGCCGAATTAGCTATTAGCAGCTCCTGTTTGCAGTGTACCTATAGATCTACAGACATACTGTACATCATACTCATTACTTTGATTGTTTTTTAAGTTCTGGAGTTACATAAGGAGCTTATGATTTTCTCATGATTTCTAAGCTTATTTGTGAAAATGTATTCACAATGGACAGCTGGAAAATATAAGTCAGACCAAATTTAAAAATATCTCTGTCATGTTTGTGTGAGCAGATTTGACTGAGGTATGACTCTAAGTAGAAATATGATTGTTATGCTAATTTGGGTCATGGAGAATTTTAATGTGTTTTTAAAAAGCCTCCATGAGCCTTTTGCTGCATGCAACCCCCCCCCACAGGAAAGCCTGCATCACTAGTGGCATTACAGGCTTGTAACACGCTGCATGTACCCAGGCAAACAGTGCATCGTTGCCTGCCTGTGTCAAAGTTTCACCATATTCTCATTACACTGTAATACATTCAGCGAGTTGAATAAGTTATGAATCTGCGGAATGTATGATGTGCAAAGAACAAATTCCAATGCAAATCATCATCACGTTTTGGTGAAAAGCCCCATCGACATCAGTTGAATATTCCCCATGATTATGCTAAATCAAATCAGTTGGATATCCTGTCTAGCTTCTTATGCATTTTCTAGATACGCAATATTATCTTCCTTCTGTGTGTCACATTTTAAACTATCTAGTCTTGTATTAGTTGTGTCTGGGACACTACTGAATTTATTATGTGATGGTTTTCAGGATAATTCACCACTTATATTCTGCTGTTCTGGGAGAGTTGCTTTTCTGCAGTAGGCTACTCAAAAATGACTTATTGAGGATTTGACTGAAAATCTAGAAACAAAACAAGACTTCATTACCTAACAATCAATAATACCGGATACAAACTAGCGTCTTGTCTGAAACATTCATATTTGCGTGGTTATGCCCTTGTGCTCATTCTAAAAGCCTCAAATGACCCTCAATCTTGTTTGCGCAATTGCTTATGCAGTACTAATTATACACATCTGACTAGTAACACGTGATTATGAGAATAATTGACATCAAATTTCCCCAATAAAGCCTTTTATTAACACAGACAGACTGGCTTTTCTTTTGCTGTTTATTAGGTTTGTATTTTTCAATCTGTGTCTTCTGGGGTGAACAGTTTGCAAAGCAGGAATAATAAGGGATGGTACTGTCACAGGAACCCATCTGATTTGGCGCTCACATGCACACACAATGTAACACACACAAACACACACACACACACACACTAGACATCACGCACAGACATGGGCACACATGCCCGAGGACACGGTTGCAGGCTCTCGTCATTTTTGCTCTGCCCCCTGTGTAGCTTGTGTAGCTTTAAGTGTGTCGGAAATCTTGTGTTGGGCCATCAAAGCAGCGCCCTAACCGTTAATGGTTTTACGGCTTGTTAGTTAGTTTTAGCCCGCTCAGGAGGAGGTTGTGTGTGTGTGTGTGTGTGTGTGTGTGTGCACGTCTGTGTATGTCTGCTGACGGGAGGTGTTGTTCTGGCTGAAGAACAAGGAGGACAGTGCTCAGGAGTGTGCCGGTGGGAATGCACACAAATGCCTAAAAAAAAAAAAAACGCACACATTCGTGGACATGGGTTACACACACACACACATCCAAGCAGGAGACGACTGTATATAGTGCAGTTTCACTCATATACACAAACGCACAAAAGTAGTGAAGCAGCACGCCGATAGTCATCTCTCTTTCTGCCTCTCTCTGGGAGTCCGGTGAGGCCTGGCCTAATTGAGGTGGCCTCAGGAAGCCCATCATTAGCCCTGCTGCTCCGGTCACACATGGCCACCAGATGTGAGTCCAGCCACAATGGAACGCAGAATGCCACTCTTTTTCCCTGTCGTCCTCTCTCTCGCGCACGCTCTCTCTCTCTCTCTCTCTCTCTCTCTCTCTCTCTCTCTCTCTCTCTCTCTCTCAGTCTGTCTCTCTCAGTCTGTCTCTCTGTCAATGTCCAGCCTAATAAACTGGCTTTTGTTTCCAGTGCGGCCATTGTTCGCTAAGCCTACCGTAAGAGAAGTCATCGGGGCCTGAAAGGGATGCTTTGTGCCGACAATAGACAGAAATAGGAGAGGGAGACAGAATCTTGAGAGAGGGAGGGGGAGAGGAAGGGTGTCTAGTGAGGATTTCAATGCACCCTCTGGAATTTTTATGGCTTGTTTTTGCAGTTTCAGAACTCATTGTTGTGGGGCCACGAAATATATATCTATATAAAAATATATGGCACCTTTCTCACCTGCCTGTACCTGCTGATGATGCTGCCCATGACTGGATGACTGTGTGTGTACATGTACTGTATGAGTAGGTCATTGCTGTTCTCGTGAGAGCCGAGTGACCTCCCAAGGATAGTTGATTTTGTTTGGTTGGTTAGTTTTGTCCTTTTGACTTTATAGTACACCTGAACACAGTCTGCGTTACACATTACAATACACCCTTATGTTGAACATCTCATTCCAAAACCATGAGCATCAATATGCTGCTTGACCAGCCTTCACGCTTCTCAGAAGGCTTTCTACAAGAACCTACTGTCGCTGCAGGGGTTTGCTCGCATTCAGCCGCAGCTGGAGCACATATGAGGTCAGCCCACTGATCCTGAACAATAACCCCTAATGTCCATCGGCTCCTGTTGTGTCGCGTTCTGGTTGTGTTCTGGCTCTGCCACGGCTCTGTCGCGGCTTCCAACGTTTACTGGAAACGTTTCAGAGAACGAAGCAGAGCGTCTGTTCTTCAAAAGCCCCATTTCTGATATAGTTTCGAATTTCATTGACACTATGCTTGCATTTTACAAGCATAGTGAAAGATGTGACAACTGATGCTTTGTGACTGTACCCTACTTAGACAACCTTTTGTCACTTTTTTTTACTTTCTCTGTGATCATTCATTTTAAGCACCGCGGCACAGCAGCTTGGGAATGACTGCTGATAACAGGTAGTACTTATGAGCTTTCACTATTCCATTTTCATTAAAGGTATAGTGGAGGATTTTCCCGAATTTTAGAAAAGATCCGCCCTCTCCACTTTTTGAAAAAATGCACATGCGCAACACTCTACCTGCTCCCGAGACGTAACGCCTATTAAACGTGTGCACGAGAGTGCACTGTTTACAAGTTGCTGTCGGCATGGCTCATACAAGCCTACTTTCCAAAAGAAGATTTTGCACTTTTTCACAAATTGAGATGTTTACCGTGTCTGCGCGGTGCGTGACTTGTGCCAGGGCTAGCATCGCTAATCATAGCTTACATCAACTTTCACTAGCAGTGATTTTAAATGGATTTCTCCAAATAGCACGCCAAACTTTACCTGTCGAGTAGAAACTTCGCGACTGAGGCATCAGTGGAGAGCCCAACCTGTGCTTTTAAGCGCGCGCCAGCGTGTGAAACATTCTCCCAAAACACTCCGGTCTTGTTTCTTTCTTCAGAGGCCTTTCTCTTCTTGTCATACCTTTCGTAGACACTCGTAGCTCACCACACATATACACCTGAAAGTATTCATGCGCAGAAAGCGAAAACTACCCTAGGGACGAGCACGTACGACGGCCTTACGTAAACATAGCGCCAGAATGATTGACAACTAGGAGGACCAATAGTCTTGATGATCCACCCGGAAAAAGAAAATCCTCCACAATACCTTTAAGTTTGCAAATCAAACGGCAAAAACATTAGTCTTTCAGTAATTACAAAAACTAATGTTCCTGTATATTTTTGAATCGGTTTATGTTATGACAAAGTCATTGCATCATCAAATATTCATTTAAAAGAAAGAGAAAGTCGCAGGTGTTGCCAGTGGACACAGCGGCTAGATTAGCAGCACACTACCTCTGGCAGCCACAACTGAGCCTGAACGCAACGTAGTCGAATCCGGTGCACATTGGTAGGCACGCCTGGAAGTTGGTGTTCCAATTCAAAACGAAGGCGTTCGATGGAATGGAGATCTCAAACAAACTTTGCAGGACAGTCAGGTTCTTCCACAGGTTCTTTCTTATTTATCATGCTGTCAAAATTCTTGTTGCAACAGGAACAGGCTTCCACAAAGTATTCCCACAAGTTGGAAGAACACTATTGTCTTAAAACAGCACTTTATGCTCTGCTAAGATGTTGCTTAATTGGAACCAAGAGGCCTTCTCCAAACCATAAAATAAAGCTACAGACCAAAAGTGCACATGTGTATGTTGACATATATACTGTTTAGCTTTAAACGTGCACATGTGTGCTTATAAGTTTTCCAACTCTAAAACAAAAAGTCTTATCTTGTCTATCTCTTAGTGTGTGTGTGTGTGTGTGTGTGTGTGTGTGTGTGTTAAAGTGGACGCGTGGCAATGTATGATACAATTTGACGGCTGCCCTCATTTCAGACAAATGTAATTATCACGCGTGGCTGAGTTTTTTCTTATTATTGAAAAGTTAAGTCGCTAATCTGTGAAGTTGTTCCTCAGCTGAATTAATTCAATTATCTGGCAGCATGAGTAGATATCAAGGTTTGACGATTATGTGTGCAGTTGTATAATGTGCATATGTGCGTGCATGTGTTTTTCTACTAATGTGTACGAATGCTCAAGTGTTTCTGACATCCTTTGCTGTACGGGCACGCGCATGGATTTGTGTATGAACGTGTTTGTGCGTATGCCTGCGTGGAAAGAAAAAATGTGCGAGAATAGAAGCCATGTTTTTCAACTCCCACTGGATCAAGGCCTTTTATAATCCACTGAGCCGACATAATTCCACCTCACTTACAATGGATTTGTCTCTGCTTTGTCTCCTTATTATTGTTCTCATTCACATGATAAGCTGCTTCATGATTCCATTAGCATTCTCTCTTAGCCGCCATGCTATGGGCACCAATATCTCAACTTCAGCACTGTGGAATTACAACTTTTTATCCTCTGTTCCTCTTGGCTCGACTGGCTGAAGGACAGTTGTGAACAATCCAATTGTACTACCAATTGTACCCAACACAAAATACTGCTGTCAGACCACAAGAAATGATCAGCTGTACATGTACATTCAGGTCTGTGACGGCAAAGAAAAAGTGTTAGAGGACTTATTTTCAGAATTTATATATTGACGATACCTTTTGAAGCTGCACTAATCAATAGTTTTTTATATAAACAATGTAACCTGTACTTAGAGACATAACAATCTTTTAAATACATCAAATAGTGGGACATACAACATAGCAATATTTTTTTTTCTCCTGCTTATAGTTAGGTTTCAGCTGCTGCTTCAATAGTCAATATTATCTGTGATCACTAGTCTAAAACTTGACCACATGCTTTAGCATCTTGGGGCAGATACATGTATTGCGTTTATTTAATCGTACTGCATCTTTAGACACCCTAACCACAAGAACAAATGTAAACTATGGAAATACTGGAAATATCCAAACATGGTTAATGTTGGGTTGCACATCGCCAGTCTACGCAGACCCTCAAATAAACGTGTAAATATTGTAGGACAAGCAGAACCGTGTATGCGTCTTCTGTCTGTGTCTGTTTTGGCATAAAGTATATCTGACCGTTTACAGTAGTGACCTGGCGGGTACTGGTTTGCATTGGTGGACAACTGGAGCACATTGCTAGTCAGCTCTAACTATTGGCTTCCAGCAGCTAGACAGGCCTCTCACTTTTTTTAATGCCTCCGGCCATGGCTGTTGCCTTTTCGGCTTGTCAGTATGTCCATCCTATTCTGAATGGGACTGAAAGGGAATTTCATTACATTCATCTGGCACAAACATCCACTTGGACTCAAGGATGAACTGATTAGAATTTTGGTGGTCAGTGAACTCACAAAACACGTTTTTGGCCATAACTCAAGCATTCATATGCTAAATATGACAAAATACCCCTCATCTTTTTATTAAATTCCTTCAAAGGGTTTACTACACATAATGTATGAGCCTGGATAGACATAAACTGCAACTGGACTGGACCAGTATACACTAAATGCCTGAATTAATCCATTTTAGGGTTAAAAGTTACACTACCTTTGAAAGGTATATATTCTTGGCATGATCTGATATTTACAATAAGATTACAATAATTGCCACTCTGGCCAAAGGTCTGCAGCTGCAGCAAACATCTCTCTCTCTCTCTCTCTCTCTCTCTCTCTCTCTCTCTCTCTCTCTCTCTGTCAGACATGCTAATGCTATTGATTCTTATTGGAAACAGGACAGAACCTTCTACAGATAAAAAGACAATGCTTACAGCGGCCCATAGATTTCTTCCTGGTGCTCTGAGAGGTGTGTTGCAGGCTGTATTGGAGTTCACGGGGTTCTCACAATCTGTTGTCTCACAGATTGTATTGACAGTCTCCTCTGGGCTCTGCTTAACGGTCTTTTATCAAAGAGGATGGCAAATTGTAGTGTATGAGCTCAGTGCGTGCTTGTGTGTGTGTGTGTGTGTGTGTGTGTGTGTGTGTGTGTGTGTGTGTGTGTGTGGGTAGATGATTTGAGATTGTGTGTTTGTACCTACATGGTGCACACATTTCTCATACATTAATGTTTTGATTTTCAAGATTAAAGGACATAGGCTACAATATATTAGCTGCATTTGTGTGTGTGTTTATGAGAAACATGCAATTTATTTATCCAATGTCAGGATCCCAGACAATGCAACTCCAGTGTCAAGGTTGGCAGAGATGGTTGCCGTGACAACGCTGGCAAACAATCTCTCAGATCTGGGCTCTCTCTCTCTCCTCTCTATGAGGAATGGAGGCTTTTGGAGACTGAAGAGCAGAGAGGCGTCTTTTAGTTTTTGTTTTTTGTTCGCCAATAGAGTGGTGGATATCGATTGAGAATCGAACCCATGTCGCTCCGTACTGAGGCCTAATGCACTTACGACCCAAACTAGAAAGAGATGGAAAGCGAGGGAGGAGGGGGAGAAAAACACAGCGCGGTGGAGAAAAACACAGCGAATGAGACGAGAAGAAAAAGACATAGGAGCGGAGGAGTAAACATGTTTCTTCGGAGCAAATCAATTAGGCCCTCACGCTCTACTGCTACTGTATGAAGAAAAGAAGAAAAAAACACCTACACATGCAAGAAATCAGTCAAATACACACATTTGATATATGCACATAGGTGGTTGCATGCACACAAAAACACACAATGTGAGCCCTACCTGCTCAGCCTAGGTCTGTCCTGCAGGAGGGAGAGTAGTTAAGTGAAACGTGTTGAGCCCTCTCAGGTAATTACATCTCCATGCTAATGTCTAATTAGACAGCTCCGAGGGGACTCATCTGCACTGCATTAATTAATGTAGTCAATCCAGAACTTACATGCGCGCACGCACGCACACACACACACACACACACACACACACACACACACACATGTACTGTGTTTTTGCGTGAGAGAAATCAGATCTTTACACTACGCTACTACTACCTGTGTGATTGTTTGTTTGTGTTCAGCGCTCTTACGTGCACAGGGCATTGAGCTCATACACACATTTCAACACCTTGAATAAGGATAATTAGTTTGCCAATGCTGTCTGCCATGGCTATTATTGCATCAATATTTGTGGGTAAATCATGCAAATAGAAGTGGGTTAAGAAATATGATAACCAATCATTTACCCTTAACTCTCGGAATGCATGCTCAAAAGCCTTTAATTGTGGGTTGTAGCAGGCCCCACAGAAAAAAAATACATTGTTCTTCTACATATTTATTGGAGCTGAAACGATTAGATCAAAGATTTTGATAATTGATTAATCATTTTAAAGTCATTTTTTTCCCCGAAGAAATACCAAAAGAATTGCTCGGTTCAGCCTCTCAAATGTGTGCATTTTCTGTTTTCATTCGTCTTGTATGATCATGAACTCAATGTCTTTGGGTTTGGAATAGTTTTTTTTCGCAGTCATCTTTGGTTCAGGAAACTTTTTATTGGCTTTCTTTTCCCAGACTTTAGTTTTACCTCTTTAGGCCTCCAACAATTATTCTAATGAAACAACCTGAGAAGTTTTAAGAGGAAAATTACTCTTTGTAAAAAAAAAAAAAAAAAGAGACAGAAAGGCTTACAACCACTGTTGCCAGATTGGGCAGTTTTCCACCCAGTTGAGCTACTTTGACTGACCAGGAGGGATCCTCTCTGCTTCAAGCACAAGCATGTTTATTAGACTCAATTATTTAGCTTCTGATACAAAATATATTTTTTATATTCATGATTTCACCCCACATCACCCAGGAAGCTGCTAAGATTGCCTGACGGCGCCCTGCGTTGTGTTTTTGTGTGTGTCTGTACAGTATGTGTGTGTGAGGTAATCCACTGACCCCGGGGTGGTACAGTAGTCATGAGAGGTAACTGCACTAATTCACTGTCCTACTGTGAGTGTCTGCTGTAATTAAGGCCAACATGTCAGACGGGTCATGCCTCTGCTTTGCCTTTTGCCACTTGTTCTCTCACTCAAACACACTCGATCAGCTGTAAGCACTTGCTTATTTAGAAAGAGTGTGTGTGTGTGTGTGTGTGTGTGCCTCCCTGCGTCATTTCGAAGAATCTTTATTTTGCCAACTTGGATTTGTAGCGCTCCCTTTGGACTTAAACACACACATACATGAAGCACATACTCCAGTATGCCTAAAAAGCAGGTATACTGTAAAAAAAAATTGTTATGACACAGCTGCTGTTAATAATCCACTATTTGTTTGTTTTTTAAGAGTTGCACAGCCTTGCTCTTTAGTGTCTAGACTGAACCCATTCATCTTTTAAGGCATGTGTGCATCAAATCTGCAACTGTAGCTGCAACTCA
>NC_053134.1:19092128-19139628 GCF_010015445.1 Perca fluviatilis | reverse complement strand
TCTCCCCTTCTCCTCTCCTCTCCTCTCTGGGTCTGTCTCTCTGTTCAGTATGCTGTGCTGAGAGGGCATCATTACTGGGCCCGCATTTGAGTCATTTTGATTTAAGCAGCCAGACAATGGCCTGTTGATTGAAGCAACCAGAAGGCAGACAATAGGGTTCAATGCTACATAATGTGCCACCATTTTTTCTGAGCTCGCCGTTTTCAGAAAAGGGCCCCGGCTCGCCATTGTGCCTCTCCCGGAGAGAAGAAATGGTGCTTGGGGAGGAGGAATATTTTCCCGTGGTATGTCATTATTTTGCAAATTTCTATTATCTCATCATGTTGTCTTCATTGTAATTGCAGCTAATTAGGAGGCTAGTTAGGAGCCTGGGCTTTGAGGCTGGCTCGGCTGCTGAAAGGAGCCCACCGATTATGGCCCCCGACAAGAGAGGAAGCAGGAGAAAAGGGGAGATTAATGCTGTTACCCAGGAGACACTGGCTTCCATCTGCGGGGAACAATGCAGTTTTGTTTTCGCCGGGATCCTGCTCAGATCAACAGAATGGGCTAGCTCTGCTCTGCTTGGCGACAATGCCCAATTCTGTCTTACCAGGGCTCGGGAAACCCCCCTCTCTCTCCTCACCTACCATGCCTCCCCCACCCCCACCACTCCAGTCACTTTACCTTCCCTTCCTCCTCCTCCGTCCCTCCCCTCCGTCATTCTCGCCACCTTTTCCTGCGTTCAGCGGGCCCTGACTAAAAAGCTTAGCGCCCTCAGCGAGCCAGCCAGCGCCGGTGACTGAGCGCTCTCACACACCCCCAGGATCAGATGAAAGCGGCGCGATGTGTGGATAGAGTTCCCAGGTTGCAGGAGGTCGTGGCCTTGTCACACACAGTGCGGCAAGGTTTTACTCCCCAATCCCTGCCGAGCTCCAAAGCACTTAATGAAATAATATACTCTGTCGCTTTTGCTCTTTCTTCTTCCCCTCGTTCCCTCGCTCACTCACCACACCAAAACACCCTCCCCACCACCTCCCACACCGGGCTGAGGCAGGCCCCTTGTCTCAGCGCAGGGGCCCCGGGGCCCCCAGACACCTTCTTTGGAAAGAGAAGGAGGGAATACAAAGAGACAGGGAGCCTGGTTTGGTACAGTACAAACACACAGAGCACAAGCAGGCTAGGAGAAATGAAAGGCCTTTGTCTGCCTTTGTCGGGGGAGGACACTGGGAAAAAGAGGGAGAGCGAGCACTTATGGATGGAAAGAGACAAATAGAAAGAGACAGAGAGAGGGAGGAGATAGCAGGCTGGATCACATGACTCGGAGCATTGTGATCCTGAGTGAGAGCAGGTTTGGAGCAGAGCATCTCTCCATCTGGTCAGAAAAGGGAAAGACTGATAGATAGAAAAACAGACACTGGGAGAGAGAGAGAGAGAGAGAGAGAGAGAGAGAGAGAGAGCGACACAGCGAGGGAGCAAACACAGAGTGAGAATGAGAGAAAGTATTGAGTAAGTGCCAGCGACATCTGCTCCCGTGGGCACAACAATAAAACTCCCTCCAGATCAGCCTCACACCATATATGCTCACACAATGCATCGGTCTCAAAGGCACAAATAAATATGTGTGTGCTTGTGTTCATGAAGTCTGCCCACTAATCTGTTAAACAGTCACCTACACACAGTCTAAATTAGCTCAATGCATAGACACCGTCTTCTCGTCTTGGATCGTTATCTTGAGAGTGAATCATTTTTTGGGCTCTTTTTCTTGTATATATTGACTCTCATTTTCTCAGTTTTAGGGATGAAATGATGCTTAGTCTAGCTTTTAGTAGTCTCTGCAAAACTCCTGACTGTTTCCCCTTTGCTGCATTGACAAATGATTTGCAGTACATCGTGATTCTTCAAAGGAGAATAGGATTCTTCTATGTGACTCACACATTTATTGTATACCCGCTTCTACTTAGGACTCCAGATGCTTAGTTAATACTTCCATGTGCTCTCACTTTATGGATGTTGCTCTCATTATTCACATATTCTGTTTTCATGCAATCTGCACAGTTTTTATTTTTTTTAATAGCCCGTAAGTCTAAACAGAGGAAAGTGTTGCGTGGTATTGTAAGAAACAGCCTACTTAAGCATCTTGTTGCAAGTAATTGCTGCTGAAGTTGTCTTGGTGGCTTGACCCCTGTTAAATCTATAGCATAATAGATTGTAAATACCAGTTGTTTCTTAGTAAAGAAAAGGAAAACCATATGATATAGTGCCATATAGATGAATAGACATATAGGATCTGGATCTGTCTACATAGTAGCCACACATCCTGTGATTATCAGCCAAGCAAACACTATTGGTACAATTAAATATTGAAATCCCTGTATAAATCCTAGCCATTTATTCTTTCAGATATCTTGCCTTTTGTACACAACAAATGCTTTGTATGTATTTTTTCTGTCTTTTTGGCCAAGGACCTGTTTTTGATTGGCTGAGAGATAATTGAAGTAAAAAAAAAAAAAAAAGGAATTTTTTCTTTTTCAAATTGGGCTTTTGAAAAGTTGGAAAGTTATATGTACCTGCATCTGAAAAGAGAAGCGACAAAACTTTAATCAAACAGCTTGAAAATCCTAACAGATTCTGAAAGCGCGCAGACAAGGTAATCTGTGTTGTTTAGGGGCCGCGGCGTGCCCCGCTCGCCATTTATCTTTGTGGGGAAACATTTCTCCCTGTTGCGTTTAATGTGTAGTCAAAGTGGAGAGGGCGAAACGCGACTCTCTAATTTTGCATGTCATCTCTCTCCAAATCACTGCAAAGATGAGGCCCTTGCCAAAGATTTCCTCCCTTTTTTCTCCTTGCCTTTTTCCTTTTCTCTCCCCTCTTTCTTTACCGCGCTTTTCTTGTTTCCCAAGTTGCAGTTGTCACCGTCGCTTGGCGCCAGGAAATCTCGGGCATCTAAACAGCAGCACACAATGTCGTAAAAAGGCTCTAGAGTTTTACTTTCAGATGTCACTCCAATAGCACACATCTGCTACGTGCCGTGCATCTGCTAGGCTTTCCCGTCTCAGAGAGCCGGGAGCGCTGATTGAACTGAAGACAGAAAGCATCCTCATTATTGCTGGCAGTGAGCGAGCTGGGCTCCCCAACAACCCTTTTAATGCATTCACTCACTTAACTGTTGTGGACGCAAACATGTACACGCACATGCTGTTACGCGCATGTGCACAAACGTGCCGACAAATGCAAACGGCCTACACATAAACACACACACACACACACACATGCTGCTTCAGTGCGAAATCACCCCTGGGTCATGGACAATAGTATTACACAGCCATTGTGTCAGTGCTTACTCAGAGCCTGTCTGTTTAGAAGCACTGGGTCAGAACGCTTTCTCTGCTGCAGAACTTAACCATTTTAGATGCATGCCATTATATGATACACATTGATTCCTACAACCAATTACACATCACACTTACTGTAAACTAGCAATTTCTCTGTAAAGCCCTCAAACACTCGCAACAAAACAAGGCACTTGAAGTTGTAGGATAAAGTTTTTAATGTAATTGAAATGTGTGTCCATTTATAGCCAGGATGTTTAGCTAACCTTGTCAAGAATTGCTGACTCAAATCTTTAAATGTACCGCCATATAAAAACGGGACACACCAATGAGTGACAGAATCAGGGTGTCTTCGCCAGCAGACATCTTGCCACGTCCCAAGGCATTGTATGAGGAGTCAGGAAATAATCCTAGAGTGTGATGTTATTCGACAAAACTAAACGAAGCAAAACCATTGACCAGGTTTATCTTTGACAATACGCTGCTGTGGCAGCATTGCACGTTGATGGCTGATGGATTATGAGGGCCGGCTGATGCTCGAACATGAACTAGTTTGTATGATATGCATGTTTAAAGGCCACTCTCGAAAAGGGAGAAGCAGTATCGTTTAAATACGGGGATAACGGCACACATTTTCAAACAGTCTCTCCTCGAGTACATTAGTACAAAGATGTGAGGGGAGGGGGCTTCCGAGGCTACTCGACCGTCTTACAAGCACTTCTGACAGTGTTAACTGGCAGCTTAAGCAAGATCAAACTGTTTAGTAGAGAGTCCAGTTTTGCCTAAGTATTGACTATTTGCTCTGAAGTTTCAGCACTTCCTTTAAATAGAGAGCAGGGTGATAAATGGGGGGATAAATCATTTCCTCAGAGGTTGATTGACATTTTTTATTTATTTATAAGGATCTTGCCTGCCGAAGCATAAAGCCCCTGGCACCCTGACAGTGTGGCGAGGTCGGGGACTCGAGTCTGTTTGGTGTGTTCCATGCCGTCGTCCGTCGGAGGGGCCTTCATTTTGGCCGACCTGACTGGAGGGCGGGCAGTCGGACTCACCCGGAAATAGTGCTAACCTGGAAATAACGAGCGGGATGAGTGACGAACGCCTCTCAAAATCTGACGAAAATCTTTCAAACTGACCTTTGTTGATCTGAAATGAAGACTGATTCAGCTACTCCATGGCCTATTTCTCTTTTTAAAATGTTTTCAGAAACACGTTTTAGTGAACTATTTTCGTAAAAATAAGAGATCGTATTTCAAGCCGCCATTACTATCGGCTGGAGAAGCCAGACCTAAGTGATGCGTTCGTCATTTCCGGTTTTCATTTTTTGTATCGCGTCTCGCGCACGCGCAGAACGTACTCTTAAGACGGCGTCGCTTCGGTGTGTTCCGAGGCACTTTTTGGACCTCGGGGAGCAGACTAATCAACTTTTCTGCCGACGGTCAGCCGTCGGGTTGGTGTGTCAGGGGCTTAACAGATGTATGTACAGTTGCTGGTTGCTTCCAGGTATTTCAGTGTTGGGATGTCTAAATAACCTTTAGTCAAAAATAGCAACCGCGTCACATGAAGCGCACTCGCTGAGTTCTTTTTCTTTTTAGTTTTAGTACGTACTGCAGCTGCCCTTAAAAAGTATGTACTGTTGCATGCAGTATGCATACAATCGGGACATACTACTTCTCCGTAGCATTGCACCTTGAGCTTTGACCCTATGGCTCATACAGTATATGCTGCGCAAAATCAAAATCCGACTCGATGCAGTAGGACATCCTGGTATCTTTGACATACTGCATTTGACATGCTATGTATTGGGACATACTAAATCTTATTCTGGCATACTAAATAGTATGGTAGTATGGGTATTATAACACAGGCAGGGACTTTTTAGGTGACGTCAGCTTCTGGATACAAGCTGAGCAAGCGGTGACTGTCCAAAAATGTGCAGTGGTAGTGAGGGTGGCCCAGTCTCCGCCCCCCCCACCCCCCCCTTAAATCCCATGACCACCTTCAATCATCACGAATCTGTCTGCCCGCTCTCTTCCTGCCTGGTCCATCGCAGAGCACTGCTCCACAGCTGACCGGAGCCTTGGCTTCTCACCCTCACCTACTGACGCGGTGGTGATTAGTGGTTACCGTGGCAACCGTCGCTAGTGTCGAACTTTAATGGCCACATTTCCAGGCCGGTTGCCAGTATCAAACAAAAGCCCTTCCAAGTCCTCTGCTAATCGCTGCCCCTTTTCTGAGTCAGCGTCACTATTCAACAGATACACCATCCCTTCACTTAACCATGATTTGCTCATCTGGTAGTTTGTTTCATGCCTTTTAATAATAAGGAGTTCTGTAACTCTGTATGCTGCTGGTCAAATTTAGATTAATTGTTCATTTGTTCATGTAACTTTGATCCCCCTCACTACTTTAGTGAACTTTTGATCTTGATGTTGAATTGTCTCGACATAAGAGACACAGCATAGGCCCCTTTCTGTATGCATGCAGAAGTCATCCACTACTTCCACTTCTTCCTCCCCACGAAAAAAAATAAAATAAATAAATCACTGTCACAGGCTTTCACAGACAGAGGCCGATTAGGAAGGATTTCTAAAACGAAGGTTAGGGATTGCAGACGTGAGCAGGGAAGTGTGCCAATACAGCCAGCTGAGTTTGAGTGTGTAAGCTGTATTAGCTGGCTGGGGTCAGCAGGGGTGAGGCTGTTCACCAGGTTAATAGCTACAGAATGAACTGAGTACGCAGTAATAGAGTGATAACAGGACTGGGGTTGGGTAGAAGATGGAGGGGGGGGAAGAGGAAAAGACAAGCTGAGAAGAGGGTGGGAGTAGGAAAAGGGTGAAACAAAAGAGAAGAAGGCAAGGAGATGAGGGTTACGTATCCGTTTAAGGTGAAGTGGGGACTGTGGGTGGGGACATAGACATAGGGAAGGCAGTTTTGTACATTTTTTTTATTTAACCTTTATTTATACAGGTTAATCTCATTGAGACACAGGGTCTCATTCTCGAGAGGGACCTGTTAGGGAAAATGGACAACATCAGTTACAGACAGACAAAACAGATTACAATAGTATACACAATATTTACTATATACAATATTTAAACGAAAGTCAGTGCATGGCAGCTGGGTTGGATTAGAAAGAGAGGGAGAGAGATGGTGGAAGGACTATGGGAAGAGATGAGAGTAGAGAGAAAAGGAAATAAATCGATAGGTAATGACAGAGGTGAGGACACAGTACAACTGACAGTGATTGACATGAAATGTTAGTTCAGCATGTGTAATGCGTGTTTTGGTGTAAAGCACTTAATGTGAATGTTTTTGGGGATGTAACTTCAACGTAAATCCACCTTGTCCTCCTACCATGAGGGTAAAATAGCTGAGGACATTTGGTGAGGCCGATGGGGCATGTAGTGCTGGAGAAGAGTTGTGCAACATGTCTTAAGTTTGATCGAAATGCTTTGCAGATTGGCATGAATTATGCACTTTTACATCAGAAAGCATGGACCTTTCTCATGCTGCAGTGATGAAAGCAGGAACCCAGGTGTAAAACGACTATTTTTATTATGTTTGTTTTTTTATTTGTTTGTATCTACTCTGTTGTTCTGCTGTTCTGTTGCTCTATACATGATCCGGAGGACCCCCATGAAAACGAGATATTGCATCTCATGGGGCTGATCCTCTAATAAATGTTCATAAATAAATAAATAAATATAATGTAGTGTAAAGATATAAGCAACGCAATATCATAATACCTCTCATTTGGGTCTTTTTTTGCAAAAGATGTTGGTTTCCAAGCACTTGAAAAAAGCACTTGAAAAGCGTTAATGTTGTGCAGAGACACATTGAAAGATTCTACATTCACATGTTGGAAGACCCAGACCATTTAGTTTCAATGAGAACTTTCGATATTTGCAGCAACAAAGGTAGCTGCTTGCATTGCTGCTCACATACTGTTTGTCCTCACTTTAAAAAAAAAAAAAGAAAAGTAGGTGCATTTGAATGTTTGGATTTCTATGCCTCATTACAGTGTGAGATTGATGTCAAAATAACTTATGCATACAAGACAAACAGTGCAACAAGCAAATTAGGCTTCACCTTATTGCCTTAAAGAGCATTCCACATCAAGAAGAGCGATTTTTTTAATGATAAATTCAAATGTTTTTATGTAAATATTGTTCTATTTACATTACAAGTGAGGGGAGCGAGTCCCCCGGTAGACACTTCATGAAGTAAGGTGAAGACAGATGAGAATCAGAACCTCTGGACGGGTTAAATGATTAGATTCCTGCGCAAACACAACGGCGTGTGTATGTGTCCTTGTCCGTGGTCTAATGACTGCAGAGAGTGGAACACAGGAGGGAATTAGTCGTCATTGCATATCAAAGGCTTAGCCATTAGAGACATTGGGTAGGGCCTTCCTAATGAGAGAGGGGAACCGGTGTTTTTCTGCTGGTGTGTGTGGGAGTGTGCAGTGTTTGGTTAGGTCACAGTATATGCATCCACACACACACCTTCAAACGCAGCCTGCTTTATACATATTGCACCCTGTCACACATATTTAGGGATTAAGGTACTGATCAGCAATGCACATTAACATTAGACATAATTCATAGAAACACACATTTATATACATGTAGACAAAGTCAGAGGCACACACACACTGTGTTGCCAGGGCCCTCTGGCAGGCCTCGCCGTGCCTCTCAGTGTGGCATGGCGTGGGCAGAGGTGCCAGCGAGATGCCAGGGCTTTGTGTGCCACGCTAGATCAACGCCAGCCATTGCAAGTACACAGCACACAACGCGCCCGGAGGTACAGGACTCACCCACCTATACTTTCTATCCATACATACATCCATCTCCTATATGTGTTCTCTTATCCTCTTAATTTATGTGTGTGTGTGTGTGTGTGTGTGTGTGTGTGGCGTCGCGTGCGTCGTTCGTGTAGGCTGCGGCATGTGGCTGATTGCGGCCCTCTGTGCCATCTGCAGCAACCCCCACCCTTTTCACTCATCACAAGGGTGGGCTTAACCATCTGTGTGCCAGTGTGTTCCCACAGTGAGAAAAGGAGGGCTTGTGGGGGTTGAGTGGTGGTGACGGGGGTTGCCACAACAAACACACACACATAAAAACCATTTTTTAAAACACTGCATGTTTAGATAAAAATGAAGAATTGACATGCTAGTGCCCGACAACATAAGGTGGCCCTGCGTGCAGAATACTGCAAAGAAAGTGCAGGCAATGTCATCTAATGTATGACTTGTAAGATGATTCTGTTTAATTCAAACAAATGTAGGAGCATATTGTGCACAGTGTGTGCTGGCATATATTTGATCATATATCATCAGGCTTGAAGCTGCAGTCCAGAGGGAGTCAAAGAGAGCAGCAGCTGGATAAGTGTCAACAACTCCACAAGCGCCCATGTTATAAGAAGCCAATAGTAAGAGTTAAGGGTCAAAGCGACAGTGGGCAAAAGATGGATCATGGGTAGAAGTGCTCGGATGTAAGTAATAGAATCTAAAGCACGTATTTCTTAACGCTCTTATGTTTAACCAGTACATAGGCACATAAAGGATTGAAGTGTGTCAACATAATCATGCATTATGTTGTTAATGCATGTATTTTTGCACACCTAACCTGTTTGGTGCGGTTCATTTGAACTCTGGGGCTGTTGTGAAATGAATCGAACTCTAGTACCAGACGGACTAAATAACCGGATTGACACTAGGGTTTTGGTTGGCTTTCAAGCAGTCTTTTGTGCAGTCTGTCTGTAGTATGAAAGCAAAACAGACCGATTTTATGATAGTCGATATGTGATTTCATCATGAATTAAAAACAAAACAAAAACTAAACTACTATTAAATCCATCTTCTGGCTGTGAACTGTTAAGGAAGCAATCTGATGAGTGAGCTGTTAATTTGTGGGTTAAGTTTAATCGATCAGAAAAAGAAACAGGTTTAACTGGAATGTATCATGCTTCTTTTTTTTTATCCTGTTTCTGTCTGGTTCTCATTATTTATAAAGTAAGGGCAATTTGCCGATTTGACTAATAATACTGATTATCAGTTATTTCCTGGTCTGCTCCTTGTGACAACAAAGAACATAAAATACACATAAGGCGCAATAATGTGTAATATGATTTTTATCCCATGAGTCTGTGTAGCGATGATGGTGATGCGAGATGAAAGTCGCCAAAACGGTCCAATCAGTGAGTTACCTGTCACTCCACAAGACTGAGGGCCCTATCTTGCACCCGGCGCAGCGCAAAGCACAACGCAAGTGTCTTTGCTGGACCGACGCAGTCCAGTCCCCACGTCGTTTAAGTAGCAGATGCACCTGCGCCCATCTGTGCGCCCATGGGTGTGCTGGTCTTACAGGGAGGTGTGTTCAGGGGCATTCTTGGCATATTGCTATCTTAAGGCAGCGGAAAGTGATCGCGCCATTGACCAACAAAACCCTGTTCTAAAGTCAGTAACGCAGCATTTCATTGTTATTTTAACAGCGCATTAGTAAAATGCGCCTAGGCTCGTGCACTGCGCGCGCACACTATGCTTGTTACACACACAGGGCGCGCAGCAGCACACAAACGTACAAAAGATGAAAAATAAAAATATTACACCGTGAAATAGTATTATGATATGATCTCGCGATAATCCTCGCATGGATTAATTTCACAGATGAGCAGATAATTTTCTTCTCTTGGAAATCTCTCCTTCCTGCTCAGCAAATCTGCCATCATAAGAGCAATGCGCCAAGGTTGAAACGCGCCTGGCTTTTAAAGGGAAAGGGAGGTGACACTCTGATTGGTTTATTGCACGTTACGCCCAAAACACACCTATGAATTAATGAAGACCCTAAGTACAACCCTTTTGAACCATGCGCCTGGCACACAGACCCTTTTTTCCGCCGTCAAACTAGGAAAAGTGGATTCGTACACGCAAAATGACGCACATGCGCCAGGCGCGTCATTTGCAAAGTGCTTGTAAGTGCGTTTTTATCCACCTGTTTTTATGCATTTTCAGTTTGCACATAAAAACAAAAACGTGGATAACAGTGGAAACACCGAAAAATGTAAAAACAAATGTAAATACAGTGTAATGCTTGGATGAGGTGGAAAAGTTGGTGCATCAAAAAAAGCCAACTGCGACAAAAATGCGATGGAAATGGGCAAAATCATGACATACATGAAGCGTGGGAAACGTCCACTCAAGGTGTGAAAGTGACCCTCGTCGTGTGGAAAGACTCCTCTGTTCTGCATAGCCTCAAGTGTTAAATACAACTAATTATTAAATCAGTGTACACAGAAAGAATACAGTGAATAATATACAATGAAAGAACATAAAAAAGCGGTTACTTAATGTGCCACATGCCTGTGGGGATGTTTCATGGTCGTAGGTCAAACTAAGAGCACACAAACACAGGCTTCTGTGCTGGCTACACATTGAACCAATATAGAAATCTAAATGTAAATAGCTTCTATAAAAAGGTGGGGAGTTGTGGTCTGGTAATGACGGTGTGTGGGTGTGGGCTCCATGCTGCTTAACAGAGGCTGCTGGGTTGTAAGATGTTTAGGAAGCTGGCCACATCTGGAGTGGCCACAGGCCAACTGGCTACTAGCCTTAAACCTCAAGCAGAGCTGTTCTTTTTCTCCTGTTCTCTTTTCTTTTCTCTCAGAATCCTTTACTAGTTTTACTCCTATTTCATACCCTTCATTCATTTTGTCACTACTTTGGCATCTTTTTTTATGTCCTGAAATCACGCTCGCTCCACCATCACACAAACATGCACGGCTGGACACGTACAAAAAAATACGCTTCCATGCATGTCCCATGCACTACTTGCCCTTCTGTAAACTACACACACACATACACACACATACACACACACACACACACACACACACACACACACACACACACACACACACACACACACACACACAACACACAGACTAACACTTCTGTCTCTATTGTTCTTTATCACACATGGCTTTGAAGATGAAAAATAGAAAATAAAAACTCTTAAGTGTCAAACCTCACACCCAGTCTGCTGTGCGATAAGATTAGATTTATTTCTCCAGCTGTGACATAGAAAATGGAAGTGGATTATTTAGTAAAAAAAAAAAAAAAATGACAGAATTAAATTAAAACTTGTAGGCGTTATTGTTAAGCAAGGAACAGAGGGGGCTTAAATATATAGGCTCAGCATAGGCCTCAGGCAGCAGATAGCACAATCTCCTCTCCTCTTGTTCTCACCAATGGACTTAAAAAACACATATAAACAGCCTTCCAGGACCACAAAGCCTGTGTAGAAAATCAGAAAATCATTTCCTCTTCCCTCTAGATTCCCTCATGCGCTCTCTCTCTCTCTCTCTCTCTCTCTCTCTGTTCTCTCTGTCATCCCCCTTCTCCCTCAGAGCAAGTCCACAGGGGGCTGCCTGGGCGCATCAATCCAGGGTTGAGCTTGTGCCTTGACGTGGAGAAACACAAAGTGCAGAGATTTGGTGCATAAACATGTGTGCTCTTAAGAAGAAAAACCGGGCCGCAGCGAGAGCGGAGAAGGGGAAGGGTGCCAAATCCTCCCATTCAGCCTCAGACCAAAACAAGGCAGCATCCTGACAGCTTTGAGGTGGAGCGGGACTGGAGGGGGGCTAGGGGATGGAAAGAGGGGGAAGAATGAGAATAGAGGGAGAGAGATAGCAACTGTGATGGAGGAGGGAGATGAAGAGGTAGAGAGAGAGAACATCAGCTCCTGGGGATAAGAACAAAGCTCAGGGAGTCTCAAAGTGATAATCCGCTGTGTTTTCACATTTAAAAATGTTTTGCTATCCCCTATCTCTGTGATATAATGAGACTGGGAATCAACTTTTAGTTACTTCTGTCAGGGGAAAGAACTTGTGGTGCCCAGGAAATGATGCATCTATTGTCCTGGACGGCACGAAAAACCTTTTTTAAAGTTTCCTTCTTCCCCCGACAAACCTCCACTCATTACGTGCACAAAATAACTTAATTACCATAAATATCTAGATTAATGTAATAGTTAAATTAAAGGTTTGGCATGGATTGCAGTGCGAGTAGCTTTAGAATCGATGGATGGTTGAGTTAGTTTTAGGATAAAGATTGATGGGGAATTGATGGGGCAAGAACCAAAAGTGGTCAGGTGGTCGTAAATAAGCCACAGCCGTTCAGCCGCATTATCTAAAGCACTTTAGTTGGAGGGGAAAGTGAAATGAGAGTACCTGAAACGGCAGTTATGTTTCCTCATTTCACCGGAAAACCATAAATGTGAACCAGAAAGTTTAACCAGAAAGTTGGTCTGTAAACTTTGATGGATGTATAAATAGGGACAGGTTTTATAATGATCCTTGCCCTGTAAGACTTCTTTTTAGGTGATTTGTTGTGTTTGTCGTGAGTGCTGTATTGTAACGAAGCTAAAGACAAGCAGGGAGTTCATGCAGGGAGACAACTATCATTCTAGTTTGTCATCACTTTGGAGCTCAACCCCTCTCTAGCCTGGGAAAACCCTGACGAACTTCCAGGCAAATTTGAGATTTGCTCTGCAAGTCAGTCTGGCCAAGAGCCCATTCAAGCCCATTTCGAGGCACCAATCACAACCGCTGAGGCGGGCTTCACACGATGACGATAGCGCAGCGACGGCGAGCAGCTTCTTGTTTACGTTCAACGTGACGTATGTCACCCGGATCGTTGGCCTGATTGGTTGAAGGACTATCCGATACGCCCAGAGGCATTTGAGCGGCGTCCGTTGGTGACGCCCCTTTGGAAATGGGCTGCGAATGGACCTTGCCCAGACCCACTCTCAGTTACAACTGAGAAGGGTCTGGTGTCAACCAGGCTACAACCTCTCAGTTATTAGCCAATTCACAGGCTTTCTGGTCATCCAATGGTCATCTTAACTGAAGGTTTTAAAAAAAATCTTTTTATTTAAAGCATGTATTCTGTTTCTTCTCTCTACTCTCATTCCAGTCTATGCTATGGTTTCACCCCTCCATCCCGCTACCACCACCCTGTCTATGGCTCCCTAGGGGAATCTCCAATTGGCTGCTATTTTTAGGACTCTCTCCCTATAAATCCAATCGATGTGGTCAACAGGCCTTTTATCAATTGAAGTTTTTGCATTGTCACTCGCTTGTGTTGTCCTTCCTGAGCAAGACACTGAACCTCACATTGCTTCCAATGAGCATTAAGTATTGCTTAATGGCTGTTTTTAATGGAAATATAATCTTGCACCGTCATGTATCTAACGGTCTTACACAAGTGGCAGCTCGGTGGATGAAGTCCATGTCCATCTCTTTCTGCCATTCATCCTCACTGCTTTGAGCCAGCAGATTTTCCCTCCCAGATATTTCAATTATTCTCATTCCTTTCTCACTGCAGATTGATTTTAGTCAGTCAAAGGCTTTAGTTTGCTGTTAATTGAAGAGAGAGGAAAAGTTCAAGGAAAAGTGTCAGTCAGGGTTTTTTTTTAGGTTTTTTTTAATTGCAGTGTATTTGTATTTGTTTGTGCGCTCGTGTATGAACACTTTTTGTTGTTGTCCATGTTTGCATGTGTGTGTTTCCTAGATGTCTGGACTGGACTGGTCATTTTTTTCTTTTGTTAATCATTCACTTTTTTTTTTTTTTTTTTGTATTTCTCTTCCCAGGCTGGTGTTTCATTAACCCTGCTGTGACACAGACTCCCTTTCATTCACTTCTCGCATTGTCTGCTCCAGCCGCTCGCTCACTCACAGCACCAAAGATTACTAATAAATAAGTGACACCAGAAACAGCCTGTTTTTCCCCTCAGCCGTAATTAACTTACTTGATGTTTTCAAGAGAGAGGAGGGGGGGGGGAAATCCAGCTAATTAGGAGTGAGTTAAGATTCGCACAAAGAGTACAGATCGTTAATTAATTTTCCACGCAGCCATTGTCGGGGAAGAAAACAGCTTTGTTTACAGTGTTTGCCACGGCGGTTAGAGCAGCGCACTCGCTGCGGAAGCACCGCACACACTGCAGTCCATATCCAGTAACCTTGATCAAGACTGTCTGCAAGTTAGACAAATAAAGGGATGGGCTAAAATGCCATCCGTCAGCCGAGACAGAAAAAAAACCCTGCCATCTGAAATCACTGATAGTTAAGTTAGGGTTACTGTCTGTAGTTATAGCATAGGCGTAGTTCTCTTCATACCTGGCTATCCTAAAAAGAGTGAATCTGGTGTGCCATTACTGACACAACCCTACTGGTGGTAAAAGTGGCAGAGAGCAGTTTGTCTTTTGGTCTCTACCTGTCTACCTGCCCACTTTTCTGTGCATGAATTGATGGGTTTTGGAGGTGGAACAGACATCAGACACCGTAGACTGTAAAAATAATGGACGAAGGTTTCGGGCCTGAAAAGTGAAGCCAATGCGGAAGTGCCTAAAACCTGAATTCTGTCTAATTTCCGGCAGAGGGTTGCAAAAAGAAGTCCGTTTCTATAGATGTCTATGGGAAAATTGTTATTATTATTATTATTATTATTTTATTTTAGTTTACCTTTATTTAACCAGGAAAAGACTCATTGAGATTAAAAATCTCTTTTTCAGGAGTGTCCTGACCCTACTTCTGCCTTGATTTTTAACTTCAATAAACATTTACATAATGAGTTTATGGCCCTCTACTTTCAAGTCTTCTTCAATACAGCATGGTGTTCATTTTGTAAATGATGGTCCCATTTATATTAAATTGACGATAAAGCAAGGGATGCTGTAGCTGCGTGGCTACACGTTAATCTTGAGCTTTGACCCTCTCAATGTGTGTTTTCACTTCATCAAAGTTCATTGAAACATTTGGTCGCTAGGTCTGGGCAATATATCGATATTATGTCGACAATAAAAAAGCTGCTGGGTGACGTCACAGATGCTACGTCCACCATTGTCACTATGGACACACAGAGACAGCGAGAAAGAGTTGCTTGTAAGTGTAAAGGCTCTGCGCGAGACGTAATACGTCTCCATAACAGCAGGCGGCGCTAATCTGTATTGTCGCCCAAAAAAACAAAACCCGGAAATGACGAACGCGTCACGTGGGTGTGGCTTCTCCCAAATTTCAAAGCCAACCATAATGGCTGCTGGTTCGGAATACAATCTCATATTTTACGAAAATAGTTCACCGAAACGTGTTTCTGAAAACATTTTAAGCGAGAAATAGGCTATGCAGTTGCTGAATCTGTCTGTTTTTTTGATCGGCAAAGGTCAGTTTGAAAGATTTTTGTCAGATTTTGAGAGGCGTTCGTCACGCTTATCCTGCTCGTCATTTCCGTTAAGTGTTTTAACATAAGTGCACTGATTCGCTAGTCGAGGGCTAGCACTCCACCAATCAGATTGGTCATTGAGTCCGACTGCCCACTGGCCGATTCAACAAGTCAAATCAGCCCAAATTAAGGCCGACGGCTCCTCCAACTGACGAAGGCACGGAACCCACCGAACAGACTCAAGTCACCGACCTCGCCACACTGTCCGACGGCTGATAATCGGGTTGGTGTGTCAGCGCCTTTTAATGAACGTGCACATGTCTACATCCATGTCACCGCATATCTGTTCAAGTACCACAGGATAGAAGGTGTGTGTGAGTGTGTGTGGATGAGAGCGGCCCGAGCCCCCCGCCTGTATTAAGAAGGGCCCTGGCAGCAAGAGATAGTGGCTCTATCTTAATGGCTTCTGCTGCCTGCCACTCAGCCTTCAGACGGGGTCCTTTGCCTGCACGTGTCTCCCCACGATAAAGCCACTTCACAGGGCTAGTGCCTCTCCACGCTGGCCTCTCTTCTCTCCTCCTCTCCCAGGAAAGAAGAGAGAGAGAAAAAAAGATGCCAGAGGTATTGATATATGAACCCACCCTGAGACTGAGAAGAGCTGCGAGCGAGAGACTGAAGGGGGAAAGAAAAGAAGTAGCATTCACACCGCAGGCCTTCATGCTCAATTCTAAATTGTTGATCATATCTGTTATTTTTGAAAGACTGTCCTAGGATGTAGCCTAGAATATGATATCTGATACAATGTCAAAAAACATAAGTTTATAGGCTAACAGTAAGACATCACAGCTATATTTAGATCTACGTTTTCCCTGCACATTTTGAATGCATTTTCGGTTTTAGGTGCGTTTGTTGACTTATCGATTGAAATAAGGCGTCTCTTCACTTGACACTAGTCAAGTTTTCCTTCTGGCTTTCTTTCCGTTGTTGTGTCTCGGTGTCATTAATGTATTAATGCGGGCATAACTGAGCCGCTGTGGGTGCCAAAGTTCTAACTGTGACTGAGGTAAACTTTACTCAGTCCACTGTAATTCCACTGGTAGCTTATCCTGAGGGAGCACCACTGCAGGGTCCCTATCACCAGACACAATGTTGATATTGAACGGTTCTGCAAAGGGTTAATGTTCAATTAATCAATTTTATCTTTTGATGATATTATCTCTCCAACTAGATTTATATCCCCCTTGACAGAACTGTTTTGTCAACTGCTTTTTCGAGGCTGCTCCCCAAAAAAAAAAACAGGTTTAATGTAAACAGTAAACAGGGTTAATGTTAGATTACTGCATATACAGTACAACGGTATATTTTCTTGTTTAATTAAGAGGACTTGTTGGCTGCTTCCATTGTAAAAAAATAAAATTAACTGCCAACCTCAACCTTTGAGCCAATGTTAACGAAAAAATCCTTGGGGTGCTCAAAATTATGGGAAGTTTGAACATCTATATTTCTGCTTTTTTTTTTTTTTTCTTTTTTTTACATCTGCTGATGAGGACCATTATCAATATCTGTACTATATGGTTAAAGTAGTGGAGACATTGTTGTTACATGTATCAAAAAAGCCAACTTAAATTCTTAATCTGTGACACAAACTCTGGCACACACCATCCATCGCTCCAACCTTCACGGCCTTACTTTCCGCCTTGCTACATACAGTATTTGGCTCACGTCTTCAAAGACGTGAGCCATTGGGCGTCAATTGTGTGCTGCAGCTTCATACTATACGAAGCTAGATCTTTTGGATAGCTGGCTGAACAATCAGTCATCAATATCAACATCATTCATAACGCAATTGCTAACCGTTTTCATCTCGTGGTAAATGGCTACGATTGAAATTCTAAAAAACATTGCCAGATTTTGGGCTGCTCGGTCCTAGAATTTTGATTCACGGCACAGCAACATTCAACAAGCCCTAGCGTGCTCATTTCTCTGTGATTTAAATGCAAACTGTGTCATTTTCTAGATGTGTGTCTTCTACAGAAAACCCTCTCAGGTCCATAGCTACTGATATGCCACATTGTGTTCAACGTGTGTCTCCGCATTTGCATAATATGTTATGGAAAAAGTGTGTGTGATGTGTGTGTGTGTGTCTGTGTGTGTGTGTGTGTGTCTTCAGGCTTTGGGATTGTTTACTGCCGGTCTCTCCCTGCCCCTGCACATGGTCGGCCCCTAATGCACTACAGCTGTTAGGGTCCCGACACAGGGGCCTCCCATCAACGGTTTCATTGTAATGGACTCTGTGTATGTGTGGTGTGTGTACATGCTTGCTTGTCCGTGTGTTTTTTTTCCTGTGTTTGTGAATGAGCGTGTGTTTTATTGAACATGAGTGTGTGTGTGTTCTTGCAGCATTGTGAATTTTTGCTGTTCCTTCTGGGTATTTTTTGTTCCTGTCTCTATGTGATAGTCCGTTTCATCGTTTGTGTGTGTGTGTGTGTGTACGTGCGTGCGTGTGTGTGTGCGTGCAGTGTTTCCTGTGGAACGAGAGGGATGGCGTGGGGGCAATGTTCCCAAGTATTTGTGATGGGTAAGAGGATTTGCTTAGTTTTTTTTATCTGTTTTATCTGCGTATTACATTATTAGCTTCCCTGTGATGATGATGAGAAAGAGAGAGAGAGCGAGAGAGATTTTGAGGATGGACAGAAGTGTAGACGTGATACAAAAACATTTTTTGATCACGAAGCAGAATGTACACTCTACAATTCTCTGGTTTATCAGTGAACTGTATGAACTACGCTGCAGACTGAAGTCTCTACTAACAGTGACAAACAGAGTGACGGCTGACTCATATGAACGGGTCAAGCGTGGGTTGAATGCGCATCAGCAGGTCCGTTTTACAAACGTCTGGTCTATGAAATGTCTTGAAACGGCGCTGCGTTTTTATACACTATGATAAATTGGTTATGGTTTGCATCTCTCTTACCAGGCGCCATTTCTCTCCCTCTTCCCGCACACTCATAGAACTGAAGTTAACATTACATCCAGTAACTACCATTTTTCTTATTCCTTTTTGTGGGGTTGGCCCGCCAAAGCAGAATGTTACCAGTGGAAACACTGTTGTGTATTTGTGTTGCATAGCCTGTCTCTGTACAAGCAGCTTTCTCATGCCACCTCCCTCTCGCCCTCTCAAAAAACACAGCTCACATTATGAACCTATGAATCACTTAACCGGCCCCTTTTGTTTCCGCAAAATTTTTCTTGTCACTTGTTCCATCATTGAGAGCACAATACACCTCGGTGGCCTTGTTCGTTCATATTACTCAACAACGTGTTTTAACTGCAGACAATGGCTTACACCTGAGAGGCTGGTTACTCCGAGAGAACTCTGTGCCAGGCTTGTTTCCATGTCTTCCCCTTCATCCTGCCTGTCTATGCTTTTTAATCACTCTTTCTTTGCAGCATGGCTTCATGAGAAAACCTTGACCTCAGGCTTATTGATACAAGCTCATTAGAAACTTTTTTTCTATGCACTGACACTTCGTTTTGTTCACTGTTGCATTATCCTCTGTATTATCGCTTGCATCTAGTGTATATAATAATCCATTGTCAAGTCAGATTGACTTACGGCTAAGTTCATGGCAAAGTAAAGTCTGAAAGCGGCTATTAGCCATACCAAATGTGTGAATGGCAACAATATAAACATCTATTCAAAATATGACAAACACAAGGCTCATTCCTATTCTCTCAGCTGTTCAGGTCAGCGCCGCTCCGGTATGTTGACCATCAGCTGCATAATGGAGAAATTAAGTTTCTGTAATGCACAAATGAGGTTATCATTGGTTTTGCAGCTGTTTACGGGGCCAAGGAGAGTTTCCAATCGCACAGTTTAGTCGGGGAATGCGATTAGATTTAGCCCTCCACTGTATTCTCTCCATTTGACCATGAATTACATTAGGTAAATAGAAAACTAATGCCACAGATTGTTGTTGACATTGACATATTCATATTACTGTCTTATAAAGATCAGGGGGGTGGGGGGGGCGACTACTGGCATGTGTACTTTGTCCGTGTGTGAATGCAAACTTAAAATGCAAAATTCTAGCAATGTAAAGGTGGTAATTGATATCCTTGTTAACAGTCTGCCTAATGGCTTTGTGTGGATGTATCACTATGCATGTAATAGAGAGATATGTTTTCCTACCTAATTAAAGGATGAGGTCACATTAGTGCAAGTTGATTTCCCATGATGCTCCCAGCCTCAGTTGCTCTTGAAAGAATATCTCACTTAAAAAAAACAAAAAAACATACTGCGGTCCAAATCTTTAGAAAAGTACATCTCTACTACCTACCACTTTGTAAGGTTTGGCAGGTCTTTGAATGCAACTAACACCAGACAACGAGTAAGGTCTCGTCTGTAATGTTATCAGATGCTGCAAAGGGTTCTATTTAATGTAAAAGAAAATACATAAAAGAGAACTGGCACTGGTGGTGCACTGTGTGTGTGTGTGTGTGTGTGTGTGTGTGTGTTGTGTGTGTGTGTGTGTGTGTGTGTCAATGTCTGAGTGTGTGTGTTAAAGTATCACAGAAGTGGCAGTCTGTCAGCTCTGCTTTTCTCTGTGCTCTCCAGAACAATAGCTGCAATAGCTGGATTGGCCGTATGTGTGACATGTAGACCACACACTCCTAATAGTGACTGACAGCACTAAGGGCTGGAAGCAGCATGCACTCTCTCTCTCACACACACACACACACACACACACACACACACACACACACACACACACACACACACACACACTACACCTGAGGACACAATGGGTGATTGGTGAGGTTTCCATAAAATTATTGGTGGGTTTCAGTCAGTTTGTATATGTGTATTTTGTGAGTGTGTGTGTGTGTGTGTTCATTCATGCATGTGAGCTTCAGCATATGTTCTGTTGAAAGTGCTCAGCTGTCTTCTCTTCAACAAAACTGTTCCATGTCGCAGAATCAAATGTCTGCTTCTTCTTGCTGCATGAAAACAAAAGAAAACAGAAAGTCTGTTAAACATTTTATTACATCTGATTTGTCATACAATAGCCATGGGAAAAAAAAGTGATTCTGTTTGGCTGGATGATGTGCATTATAAAATAAATCATATTAACACATTCTACTGAAACTAATGGCCACAAATGTTCCTGTATTTAAACATGGGGCTGGTAGGAGGGGAAGAAAGGGTGAACGTGGACTCAATCGACAGCGATGGATGAATCAGTATAGGCTGACATTACTGGAGTTATGAAGTACAATTTATTTCAAGATAGACAAATATAGTGCCAATAAAGTTGAAATGTTTCTTCTAACATGAATTCAAGATCTCTCCAAACATTATTGTTTGATCATAATGACAATCAGTAAAAAGTAAATAACATTTAGAGATGCATTGTTGTTATTTGAATGCATCAGATATGTGATTTAACTTTTTTGGACATTGTAGCAGGGCATTCAGCTGCCGCAGAGAGAATATAATTGCTTCGAGCTCAGGGTAGCTCATATTAATCCTGTGTCAAGGCTTGTTTTACATCCACTGTTCTGTTACTTTATTCTGTTAGCGAAGCCAATCATGTGAAAAGCATGATACAGCTTCACTGTACTAACATAGTGGAACCAAAGGGACAGTAAAAGAGGCTGGAACAACACCAGTTAACCAATTAAGCACGGGTGACCTCTAAGGCATTTAGGCACAAATATGTAGTACAAACTATTACTTTTATCTTCTCTTTTCTTTGTTTTCCGACCGTGAAAGCTATAAGGTAGATTATCATTTTAACAGAGGTTTCCAGGCTGCAGTTGTGATTGTGTCTTTATACAGACACACAAACACTGTATCCAGCGTTATGTCAGGCTGGAACACTGTGTTAGTGTAAAGATGTGTTTCAGTAATCCAATAACTGCCAGAATCCCCTGATTTATCTGCGATGGAATTCATCACGATCGTATGAGATAACGTTATGTTTTAAAGGTCTATCAGTATTGCAATGTATTGTAATCAGTTAAAGTACAAGGTACTGTCATTACCCCTCTTAAAAAACTTTACTTTGAAAGGGAGAAATAAGAGTCAATTATATGGGAAGATACTAAACCTTCAGTATGTGAACATCAACAAGAGAATTAGGAGTGTTTTTATGCTCAACTGTTGATGCAAGCCTTAAAAAAATACAGTAGACGTGTTAATGTGAACTATCTTTTTTGGAACAACATTAATGACTCATAGAACAGACAATCCATAGAATTCTTCTTTTAGTTTTTTGAGTTTGTGGCAAAATGACAGCAATCGAAACAAGTTTATTGAGGACAAATTCCAAATATCTGCTGGTTCGAGGATCTTAAAGTGGAGTGATTGAGTAATATAATTGGGTTTTGAGCTGCTGGTCTGACAAAATAACCAATTTCGCAACACCACCAGGTTGCAACCTCAACCCAAAAGAAGCAAAAACATGAACATTTTTCTAGTATTTACCTCTTAATTCAAATAATTTCTGTTTGTGGTAGAGGAAAACCTGTACTACAACTAAAATCCCAGAGGAACCATAAACATAAAAATACAGACAGAAAAGTGCATGTGCTTGTGTTTTAAATAGTTTACTTTAGTTGACCTGATTGATTAATTTGCTTCTTGTTGCATAATAAAGTGCATGAGGGCTTGCTGTGGTCTTATCACTCTGAAGTGTGTCTACATGATCCGTTAGTTATGTCTGAGTGTGTGAAAACTGTGTGTGTGTGTGTGTGTGTGTGTGTGTGTGTGTGTGTGTGTGTGTGTGTGTGTGTGTGTGTGTGTGTGTGTGTGTGTGTGTGTGTGTGTGTGAGGGAGAGAGAGAGAGACGGATAGAGAGAAGGAGAAAAAGAGAGAGAGATGGACTTGAGGAAGGGGGCAGCACTGCTGTGCATTTGCACTCAGAGTGATGAGCCCTATGGTCAAATGGCCCCTCCCCTTTGCTCTCAAACACACACACACACACACACACACACACTGGGCGACACAGTAAGAGGCTCTGCTGCTGGCCCTTTAAGAGCTGAGCCTAGATCTCACAGCTTACAGCGAGGGAGGGAGAAGAGGAGGGACAGAGGCAGAGAGAGAGCAAGTGAGGGAGGGTGTAAGGCTGAAAGTGTGTGTGAGTAGAGAGACAGAGAGGAACACACAGAGAGAGAGAGAGAGAGAGAACGAGAATCAGCAGTGTGTGTGAGAGGTTGAAGGATCACTTCTATCCCGTTTTGTTTTGGGGAGACTAACCTTGTTCATCTGAGCATTTGTGGGACTGTTTTATGTTGTTGTTGACGAGAGACACGGACCCTTACTCCAGCATGCTCACTGAGCCTGAGCTACCTCAGGAGTGTAACAGGTATGTGACGCTTTCTTACACACACACACACACACACACACACACAAACAAACACACACATTCATGTGGAGATGACAGAGACGGAGGACAGGACGAAGCGGGACAGAGCTAGGGAGGGCAGGGAGGCTAGGGCTAGAAAGTAGAAAGGCATGTGTGAAGAGAAGACTCGGTCTCTGTGTGTGTGTGTGTGTGTGTGTGTGTGTGTGTGTGTGTTGTGTGTGTGTGTGTGTGTAAAGCATGCAAGTGTCTCAGCGAGTCGGCGAGTCAGTTTGAGGCTGGAGAGAGTGTGTGTGTGTGTGTGTGTGTGTGTGTGTGTGTGACAGTGTCAGTGATGGTAAAGGAGAGTTGATGATTGACTCCTATTTTTTTGAAAGAGATACCATATGCAATGCAGGCATTTTATATATATAAGTGCGTGTGTGTATTCATGCATGTTTTTCCCAGAAATAACAGAACTGTCCCTCTTTTCCTCCTCTGTCCCTCCTGAGTGAAGTTGTTGATTCAATTCAATACCTCCATAGACAAAGTGCTTAAAACCGTGTGTGTGTGTGTGTGTGTGTGTGTGTGGGAGGGGGGGGGGAAAGAGACACTTAAAGAGAGATGTGTTTGTGTCAAAGTCAGAATGTGTGATCCCCTCCTCTCTCCTCATCTCCACTGCTCACCACAACTGTATTAACTTTATTAACTTCTGCTTTACTCTATGAGGTATTTGTACGTGACTTTCTCTAACAGCCTGGTGCTTACAACAAGTCAGAGCGATATAGAGAATTCCTTCATTTTTAAAGACAGAAAAACAGCCACATTTTTCAATCCGAATGTGTGATGTTTGCACACTGCCCTCCTGCTCAGCCTCGTCTTTTGACATTTAATTATTTGTGATTTATTTTTCACTTAATCCAAATTCAATACATGCAAACCCCTCAGTAATCCTTTTGTCAATCTGCATGGTAGTTGTTGTTGTTGTTGTTTTTTTCTTGCCTTATGCTAATGGTAATCTCACTGTGCCCCTCTGATGTTTGTGCGGGCCCGCTTCATTTAGAGATGCGAACCTTCTAACCTTGCCCTTTTCCCGACACTGTCAACACAAGTGGCTTTTGCCTGCGGAATAATGGCTGTTTGATGCTAATGCTGTGAGAGACAGATTATGTTATAATACCCGGCGTTTTAATACTAACATACGCAAACACACCCTTCTCCTACTTGACTTTTATTGCGTTAAAGTAGCGCTCTGTTTTGCCCGATGAAACTAATCTTTTGTTTCCGAGATGATCTGGGGTCGGTGGGGTTGGGGAGAGGGAGGATTTCAGGGGACCCGCTGAATTAAGAACACATTTTAGATGTGGCAAAAATGTGTTTTTAATAAACCGTTCAATCCGGCAAAGTGGTTGAGGAGAGAGAGAGAGAGAAAAAAAAAGAAAAGATAACAACAGCAAGGAGGAATTAAAAATTTAAAGGATTACACCGAAAAGCAGAATGTATGGAGATAAATGCAGGGATTACAATGACTTAGGAGGAGAGCGCTTAAAACTCTTGCTTTCCAGTAATGCACTCCATCACTGTGTCTCTGGCCGTGTGTGTGTGCATATATGTGTGTGTATGCGTTCGTATGTGGATGTATGTGTGTGAGCTATAGAGGGGTATCTTCCATTCCGTGTGTGTGTGTGTGTGTGTGTGTGTGTGTGTGTGTGTGTGTTGCCTGTGTGTGTGTGTCGAGCAGTAGTCTCTCTGCGGAGCGGAGTGTGTGTGAGTTGCCAGTGTGTGTGCTCTCCAGCCTCGGTGGTCGCGATGCTCTCGGTTCCTGCGTCTCTGTAAGTGTCCGCTCGCCTTCTTCACCCATGCTTCTTCTTCATCCTCTCACTGAACTTCCTCTTCTTCTAGTTTTTCAACACTTATTCCCCTTTTTCCTCTTTTTCTTCTTCTCTTCTTTTTAAATCAAATTGCTGTTAAAATTCACTTGGCAGTTTTTGATTGAAAATAGCCGATGATGGAGAGTTTGTCTGAGTTTCTAGAAGAAGGTTTGTCTGAAAGGAAATTATCGTTCTTTTAGGCATGAGCCTGAAATTTAAATTTTTTTAAATGTACCTTGAGGCTTAAAAACATAATTTTTCAATTCTCATTTTATTTAAGTCAACAAAAGTCTTGTGATATGGTTTTCATCTCTACTTGCTCAGCTGTTAAAATGTGTTATTTCATACATACAAAGCATGAATACTCTGTGATTTATTTTATTTGATATTCTAATTTTGTATTCTAATTATGTCTTCTATGATTTGAACTATTTTTTTTATTTATTTTTTTTTTTTTGGTTCTCCGAAGCGCTCGGCTTCGTATACAAATTTCCAGTCGAAGCTGAAAATAGTGGAAACAGACTGCGTTCGCTTACACAGCCTCATTTGTTCGCACAAACAGAACAGAAATATACACATAGGGAGAAACGGAGAAAGAGCCAAAGCAACCAAAACACAGAGAAGAGACATTTTGAAGGAGCTAGTGTGGCAGTGGATGGAAAGATGCAGGGAATGATGTGGTCAAACTGACACATTCCTCTCCGATGAACAAGAAGAAGGACTAGAAGAAGAAGCAGGGTTACAGAAAAGTGCGAGTGCCAGAGATTAAGAGTGGAGGTGAAGGAGGAGGGAGGAGAGGAAGAGGTCTCTGTCGATGTGGTGTTAAGGCAGTGGTGGATTTTCACACCCCTCCATTTGTCCCCTCAGTTTATTGGGGTGTGTGTGTGTGTGTGTTTCCGTCCGTGTCCGTGGTTGTGTCAACACTTTGAACGGTTGAAGCAGGACAAACTCAGATTATACAATCTGACATTACTTGCGTCGCACTCAGCAACAAGGACTGTGTCAGCAGCCTGAAGGACTTTACTTCATTTCATTGAGACAAACTTTTTTATTATTTTTTATTATTAAATCTGATTATTTTCAGCGGTTAAAGAACATTTAGTCAAGTACTGTACTTAGATTTACTGTAGTTAGATTTTAAGGTACTTTACATGAGCATTTCCATCTCATCTACTAAATATTGTATTTATTTACTCAACTGCAATGTTTACTTTGAAGATTTTAATACAAACAACAACAACTTCTAAATATGATGTATCATTATAGATCCCATTAGTATATAAAGTGGAAGGTAGAAAATTGTGCTGATGATACTTTTACAATAGTAAAATGTTGAACGCGGTAGTGTGACTTTTAATGGAGTGTTTTTATAGTGTGGCTTTTGTCTCTACCACTGCTGTTAATTTGTATTTATTTGAATAATTATTGACTTTTCTTTTGTAATTATAGCGGTATGGGCAGTTTTTAAGAGAAATTCTTGTGGCCCATGATAAAAACTTGTTTCCAATTTAAGTGAGCAGTGCTACTTCCAGTGTGAGTGTCTCTGTACTTCATTTAAAAGGGCGAGATTAAAGTGGTGTGTGTGTGTGTGTGTGTTTGAGGAAAGAGAGAATGTGTGTGTGTCTGTGAAGAAGAGAGAGAGAGCGAGTGGAGTAATTGAGTAGAGTGTCCGTGCTCGGCAAACTAATGCGCCATTCTGCCCCTGTCTTCCCCTGTGGCCCTGTCCGGGCCTCCCTCCCTCTCTCCCTCCCTCCCTCCCTCCCTCCCTCTCGCTCTCCCACCACCACCTCGGACTGGAGGCCATTGTCTGGGCCATATTGTCTGTCCCCAGAGAGCCTTGATAACCGTGTCTCCATCCACGAAGCGAGAGGGGGGGGGCAAAAAGAAAGAAAAGGAAAGAAAGAACGATAGACAGAAAAATACCAGAGGAGAATGCTAAAGCCCCCCCCCACACACACACACACACACACACACACACACACACACACACACACACACACACACACACACACACACACACACACACACACACACACACACACACACACACACACACACACACCTCCTCCCCCACTTCCTCCCCTCTCAGCACACTCCCACCCTTCACCCCTCAACTCTCTCTCCCCCCACGGCCTCCCACCCCGGTGCGATCAGCTGACCCTCTTTGATAGCCAATAGATGAAACTGGAGAGGGGGGAATATATGGCTGCATTGGTTCTTGCTGCTGCTGCTGCTGTTGTTGTTTATAGATGGGGGAGGAGGGATAAAGGGGAGAGAGTGATGGAGTCCTGAAAGTGACTGGGAGAGAGAGAGAGAGAGAGAGAGAGAGAGAGAGAGAGAGAGAGAAGAGAACATGTGTTTGTGTGGAAATCACTGACAGAGACAGACAGAGGTGTCCTTCCAAGATAACTAGAGTCTGGTCATGTGACATGAGGTCACAGGGAAGGGGTCAAAGGTCAGGTGGAGGTATTGCATTGTCAACAGAGCAGGAAGCTCCAACAGAGTGTGTGTGTGTGTGTGTTTGTGTGTGTGTGTCTGTTTGTTTGTTCCAGGATTTTACACTTGACATCCCTCTTTCTCTCTCCATCTCTTCTTCCATTTCTTCAGCCATCCATCAATTTAGACAGCTTGTCTTGCAGTAATCCCACTCTGTTGCTCCCTCCTCTCTTTCTCTATTGCTCTCTCTCTCTCTCTCTCTCTCTCTCACACTCACACACACACACACACACACACCACACACACACACACATCATTTACCATCCTTCCAATCTACAATAGGAGACAGTGTTAGAGGCTTGGAGCTCGCTCCCAGTGCGCTACAATGAAACCTCTGTCTTTCCAGGTAGTGAGGGAGGGAGAGAGTGAGGGAAGATTGAGTGGGAGAGAGGGAGAGGGGGGGGGGGGGACGGAAGATAGAGGCCAGCTGGGAGTGTGTGTGCAAGTATTTGTGTGTTGTCATTTATGTGAGAGAATGAGCTCGTGTGTGTGTGTGTGTGTGTGTGTGTGTGTGTGTGTGTGTGTGTGTGTGTGTGTGTGTGTGTGTGTGTGTGTGTGTGTTTCTGGTTTACAGGGGCAGGCCAACTCGCTGTCAGTGAGACAAATGTTGTGACTCCTTTATGGATTGCTTAACATATGCAACACAAATAGTGGCCTGGCACAACAATGGAAAAACACTGTCCCTCGCTCAATAAACATTATGCAGCGTCTCCCCCTCGCAAAACACCAGGTGAGCGGGGCCGCCGTCCACCGGATGCACTTCTCCTAACTCCGTCTGTCTTTTCACCCCCTCCTCCTCTCATCTCCCCCCCCAAACTCTCTCCTTCTGCCTCTCTTCTTCCTTTTTCTATAGCAACACTCAAGATTTTCCCACGAGTTGTCTTCGCTTGGCCTTAAACTAATGATGACAAACCAACCTAAAGTTTACAGATAGATGGATGGATAGAAAGATATATACTGTAGATAGATAGATAGATAGATAGATAGATAGATAGATAGATAGATAGATAGATAGATAGATGGATGGATGGATGGATGGATGGATAGATAGATATAGATAGTTAGATCCTTTCTTCCTTTCCTTTTCATTCCTCCCTCCATCTGTCCATCTAGCCAACCTTTTTTCCATTCGTGACTCACTGTAAAGACATAAATAAGGTTTTAAAGCAGGAAAAAAAAAGCTGAAAACATGACAAGGAAAGTATGCGGAGCAATGCCTCGATGGTGACTAAAGTTTTGGGTGGATGAATGGACAACAGAGAGAGACAGAAAAAGACAGAGAGAGAGGTAGTCCCAGAGGCCACACGGGTTAGCCCACGTCTTTTGCGCCCACCCCCTTTCTCTCTCTCTCTCTCTCTCTCTCTCTCTCTCTCTCTCTCTCTCTCTCTCTCTCCACACACACACATACAGTACACAACACATGACTGTCTCCAGCATGTGTGTTTGTGTGTGTGATTAACAGCAGTGACATTAGGTTGTGTGTTATTGCCTTTTGTGGTTAAGCTGGACAGGAAACAGGGTTTGGGCTGTCGGCTGCTGATTTAGGGTACCTCACAGAGGATGCTTTGTGTGTGGGAGGCTGAGTGTGTGTCTGTGCCTTTGTGTGTGTGTGTGTGTGTGTGTGTGTGTGTGTGTGTGTGTGTGTGTGTGTGTGTGTGTGTGTGTGTGTGTGTGTGTGTGTGTGTGTATATAAGGGTGTGTCTGTATGTGTATGAGCATATACAGGGAGGACCTGTGTTCTCACTGTTAAACACTGTTTACAGTGGAGAAAGTCATCAGGGAAAATCCAGCATTTAGCAGCATTTTACGTCAATACTAACCAGCAGAAACGGTTTCCTTTACAACGTTACGATGCACAGTGTAAACATCTTTGGAAATCCTTTTTTACATTGGTATTTTGCATATAGAAATTTGCAAGGTCTCTGGACATTTGGCTTTTTTCCACACTCTTTGTGCAAAATGTAAACTTTTATGCTTAGAAGTTCTTAACACCTGCTTTTAAAGTCTAATAAAGAAAATCAAATGCTTGTCAACAATATTAAAAACCTAACAGAGCCACACTAAGGGAATAAGGAATATCATTGACTCCCTCCTCCCGGTCCTCCCTCTCTTAATCTTTATCCCTCCATCTCAGCCTTTCCTCTATGTTGCTGCCCCACTCTTCCCACTGTTCAAAAGGACAGCCTATAAATAGATATTAGGCAATATCCTTAAGAGTCTGCATAGAGAAGAAGGGAGAGAAGAGGGAGGGAGGGATGGAGGGAGGGGAGAGAGGGATGGAGCGACATTCTTACAAACAGCTGATTGTGTAAAGAGGGAACAGTAAGTAAGACAACACCGGGGGAGGGAGAGAGAGAGGCAGGAAGACAGAGAGAGGGAAAGAGCAGGAGGACAGACGATGTTAAAATAAGTTCAAGAGTGTGTGACGGAGAGAGATAGAGACAGAAAGAGAAAGGAGAAATCGTTTTGAAAGCTGAGACAAGGAGTAGCAAACGCAGCGAGAGAGAGAGAGGGGAAAAAAAAGCGATGGCAATAAAGCGTGTGATAGCGCGACGCAGGGGGAAACATTTGTTTAAATTCCCGCCTGAGGTGTCATACGGATGTAAATGTTGCGGTCGGCTCCTTCAGGGCAAAACGCCCTGGGTGCCTTATCTAAAAGGCACATTCTGCTCAACTATTTTGATATGCCCTTCCATTCCCTTAGAGAACAATTTCAAAGATAGCTCGCATTTCCACGCCAATAGACCTGCACCTGAGTGACAGGCAGGCAGTTCAAATGTCACTTTGACTCTTGACAGCACTTTGGAATTAGCCGCCGTGCTTATTTTTACTGTAGACCATTGGATTCGACTGACTGTACAGCGTGTGTTTGTGTAGTGGTTAAATAATGGGTTGTAATTTAAAGAGAGGCTGAGCACGCGCGCACACACACACACACACACACACACATACATGTAGATGCATACACACTTTACTGTGGAATTCTCCAGAGGAGGCTCCCACGCTCCCTGAAAGCTTGTTCTGAGTAGAGGAGTTAACAAGAGCAGTTAGCACCATGATTATGTTAGCAGCCAGACACACAGAGCGAGAGAGCCGGGCGTGTATGTGTCTGTGTGTGTGTGTGTGTGTGTGTGTGTGTGTGTGTGTGTGTGTGTGTGTGTGTGTGTGTGTGTGTGTGTCTGTGTCTGTGTGTGTGATAGCCTGTGACATTTCTGCGATGGCTGCTTTGTCTTTCTCTCACTCTTCAATAAAACTGAAACAAATCTCTTGCCCCCATTTTGCTTAATTCATTCGATTTGTGTGTGAGTGAGCGGCCTCTCTCACGCGTCCATAAGCTTGCTGCCTGTACTGTATTTAAACACGCTTGAGTGTGCGCGAAACTTGCCGCTGCTGACGTGCCAACATGAAATGGACGCGTTGATTACAGTAAGCCGAGGCCAGGAGACGGATAACCACCGTCCATGGCGATTATTCGGCCCGTTAATGGACGTACGCCGCTGTCCGATTAGTGACTTAGCAGCAGTGGACATATGTGATATGAGAGGGACTTAACTGAGGAGCCGCTAATCATGAAAAAGCCAAGGGGAAGTGGCGCTTTAATCTCAGCTTAGCTCTCTCACCGTGTGTGTGTGTGTGTGTGTGTGTGTGTGTGTGTGTGTGTGTGTGTGTGTGTGTGTTTCCTGCAATGGGAGTTTGGGAGGACAGAAGAGACAAACAGCACCATAAAAATGTGTTTCTTTGGAGTTTACTTATTAATTTTGTTTGTAAATGTAAATGAAAAATTACACTGCAATGTTGTTGCACAGGTGTTATGTCATTTGAAATATCCCTGTGCTTCTTTGTGGAAAAGGCTAGCAGCATGTGTGTGTAATATGTATTAGGTGTGTTAATGACTGGTTGGTGTGAGGTGTTCGATTTTTGGCGTTGTTGGACGGGGTAAAATTATGCTAATATTTTCTAATTATGACCCGTGCTACGCAGCCCATTTATATACTTAACAAAACCTCATCTTTTTTTAATCCTTGCATCGCTCGGTGCTTTCAAGCGGCTTCCTCCAGGTCTCCGCCGGCATGACAGCCCTGCCAAACTTTAAATGAAGTAGCCGGCGTAACCTGCACACCCGCCGTGCCCAATTGTATAGTAATTCGACTTCAAAGACGAACGGGAGGGAGAGCGGGATTTTATAGCCGGAGAGGAGCTGTGAACAGCCTCCCCATTCATGGACACCCACCTCTGAGGAAGTAGTAGCAGAGTATGGGAAGGGGGTGGACGGGTGTGAAGAAGAAGACGAAGAGGAGCACAAAACAGCAAAAAGCATGATGAAATGTTTGCCACGGAGTTATTTCCGTTAGAAGAGAAAAGTGTTGTCTTTGGCCCTCAGAGTTTTGAAGATATCTGTCCGTGTTAATGTGTAACTTCTCTTGTCTATGGACTGCTTGTCCATCTAGATATGTCAGTGTGGCTACTGTGGACGTTAAAATTGTACAAAGAAAATTAAATCTAATAAATCCTTAGATGCACAGTGAGGTTGCTGCAGCTGAGCCAAACTGCAACATTAGTGAGGTGAGAGGTTTCAAAGCTGACCCCAGGTCTGTGTGCGGGGTTATGGCCAGGCAGAAGTTTGCACAGGACACAAGGGGGTGTGTGTGTGTGTGTGTGTGTGTGTGTGTGTGTGTGTGTGTGTGTGTGTGTGTGTGTGTGTGTGTGTGTGTGTGTGTGTGTGTGTGTGTGTGTGTGTGTGTGTGTGTGTGTGTGTGTGTGTGTGTGTGTGTGTGTGAAACAAAAGGCCTGAGTGTGAGAGAGTGAAAGGAGGTAAAGTAAACAGGCAGTGATGAAGACAGAACTGCAGTGTTAAGGGCCTCTGTTTAATGTATGCATACGTGTGTGTGTGTGTGTGTGCGTGCGTGCGCTCGCGCATGTGTGTGTGTGTGCATGTGCCATGTGGCTCAAAGCCCTGTAGTTTATACAGCTGGGCCCGCCGCTTACATTGGATGGTGTGTGGAATGACACGCACACAGACTCATGCGCACACACACACACACTTCTTTCTCCTCAGTCATTCTGGCATTAGTATCATAAATGTTATCACAAGTCAATTTCAGTACAAACTGGTTTTAATGATACCCGCGTGCAGCTTTATCTCTTAAGTCCTTTGTCATCGCAACAAATAAAAAGTCGTTACTGGTCATTTATGGCCCTAAGGTTTTGCTGAGCAAGATCAGGAGAAAGATAAAGAAGATGTGTGGGTGTTTGTCGTCTGTGCACATTGTCCTACGTGAAAACACTGATTCGAACGTCTTCAGCATTATTGTGACAGGTAGAGTTTGATACATCTAACCTTGATGAAAGAGTACCAAAACAGTTGTTAAAGTTATAGTTTGTAGGCCATTGACACTCATACAAAGAAAACTAACTGCCTATCTGTGTTCCTGTAAACATGACATTTTAAAGGAAAAAAAGTTCTCAGCAATATACAAATAGTAACAGCACTTTGTAAATTGGTTTCAATTATTAGATTATCTGTGAGATTTGTTTTTTAATCTTCCAAAATCAATTAAAGGTAATTAAATTACATCACCATTGTTAGTCTTTTTTTTTTTTAAACCGTATCACTGGAGTGGAGCTCATTTATTTGTGACCGTAACCTTTCCCCGCGATGTGGCAACGCTGCATGTTGCGTTTTGTATCCTGTCGCTCTCCTCGTCGCCTCCAGTGAGCAGCACTCAATATTGTTTGCCTTTCCACTGTCATGAGGTAAATAAGCAATGAATTAGTGGCAGTGGCTGCTCCGAGGAACAATGCCAGATGTACAGTCCAGAGGAAACCAGATAGAGTCACGAGTGTGAGGGCAAGAATTTGAGAGAGAAAGGAGAGGAAGAGCAAATTGGAGACAGACGAGGTATGGATGGAGGATAAAGCTATGACGATCTAGGTGAAAGAGAGAATGAGCTGCAGAGTAGAAAGAAAAAAAAAAACAGCTTGTTCGGTCAAAGGGAGAGCAAGAATGAGCGGACTTTGAGAGTCAGACGCCTGTTGATTATTTCTCATTCTTCACCGCTTCCAATCGCACACAGCCCTTCCCTCAAGTTTTCACGGTCCCTCCATCCACGCCTCCATCCCTCCATCCCTGTCATGCGTGGCCTCTGTGCGACTGAGCTTTAGCAGCCTATTACCCAGGGTCATAGTCGCAGTGGCTTCGAGGCTGACAAGTGCATCTGAAAGCACTCAGGCGATGCTGGGAACCACATTCAATTCTATTATTGCCTCATAGTCACTGCATCCCTATTCAGCTGAAGTACAGGGAGGCAAATTTACCTCGTGAGAGACAGAGTTCACCTAATAGATGTTGCTTTATACCTTTTGCTTCTTTTCAAGGGAACAAAGCCACAGTAACAAATGTAAACAGCGGGGCCTTCATGTTGTCAGCTTTTTTCCTCCAGTTTTTCTATTCTCCAGAGGTTTTCATAAACACATATTATTGTCACCGTGCATACTGCCCTCACTCTCCTGTGTTTCTATTTTTTTTCTCCCTCTTTCCCCACTCTGTGTCTCTCTCTGAAAGCCTATTGTCAAGACATGGTCATTTCCTCCACAATGCCAGTGCAAGCGGGCTCCATTTGCAGTAATGGCCCCGTCTTTTGAAAACGTGAACGTTGAATGGACCCCATGCTAAACATACTGTAAGACCTGAGAGTGTGTATGAAGGTCTGCCAAAAAGCTGGATGCTCACAAACTGACTGAAGGGGATATTGTGTGGACTGAGCGAGCTGAATGTGTGACAGAAAAAACAACGTATCCACAGGAAAAAGGGAGGAAAGAGAATAAGTGCAGGTTGATGAGCTGAATGGGATTTGGCGAATTCCTGCTGGGAGGACTTAAAGATGTCTTCATGCGAGGTTCTTTTACAGTGAGCACACAGCAAAGTGGGTAGAAATGTAAAGTCCAGCAGTTTACAGGGGCTTGTTTTATCCACAGGAAGGTCCACACTTTGCATTTCCACCATCATATAAGTTATTATTATATCATCCTTTGAATATTGCTCACTCTTCCCTTTGTTTTTCCCTCTCTCTCTGTCTTTCTATCTCTCTTCAATTTTTTTTTTCCAGGATGTCTTCCAAGCGACCAGCCTCTCCATATGGGCGGACAGATGGAGAGGTAACCATGGCAACCAGCAGACAGCGAATGGAGGATGAAGATAGCGAGGGACTGGGTGGTGTCATCCACCTCCCCCTGGTCTCCTACTGCGGCAAGGTGTCCCCTCGCTCGCCCCCCAACCGCAACTTGGACAGCCCCCCTAACATGGTAAGGACAGCTACGGATTGTTGCATCCGATCTCGTTTATTGTATTGCGAAAGCAACACCCGCTTATGGGTGACGGCGGCCTTGAGCGCTGAATCAGGGTCAAGCTATGAAACACGTGCAACATGTGAAGATGGTTCCAACTGGTATGACCCACAGTGTGTGTGTTACTGCCTCAGGTTTTGCTTCTCATCCCACCAGTGTTGTCACATTAGTTTGGTCTCATTTGGGAAACTTTATTTATGTTGAAAACTTTTTAAAAGTTTCAATATTGTTTTTATATAATAAGAAAAATGATATTAGTAGAGATTATATGCACTTTTTTCCCCTTCCTAGTAGTCCCTCTGCACCCAGTTGCCACAATTTGCGTCAAAACTACACTTTTATTAGGAGTCATAACACAATCACATCTGAACACGCTGACATGAAACACAAATGTTAAGATTCAGTGTGATATAGTCATATATGTCCGTCAGGAGTAAATAATTCATCGGCGAAATCGGAGAAATAAAGACGTTTCTTAAAACTTACTTGAGAATCTTGATCAGTATCTAAATACTCCAGTGATGGATGTCTGTACATCCATGGTACACTGCAAACAGGAACTGCTAATAGCCAATTCGACTTTTAATTGTGCCAACTTGCCAAAATGAGATGAGAATGAGTATAAGATTTAAAAATGGGGCTCAAGTTGTAGCCACTGAATCCATGGCACCATTATGCTTCTTGTTTACATCTTCCATAGCATTATGGGAACTGTGTGTGGAGTGACCAAATGCATTCCTTTCCATAAGGCATCTGCCTCAAACTGCCTATGTGTGTTTGAGAGGCTCGGAGTGACCCCTAGGGCGCAGACCCCAGATCAGATCATGTTCACCATAATCCTGGCCTCCAGGGTTTTAGAGGGATAGGCAGCGCTGAGGGCATACGTAGCCCTTTGTACTTAATACAGTTATACAGCCTGGATCTCAAACACCGCTTTAACATTGGTATGTTGTTTACTCCTCTAATGGTGACTGAGAGTCCCCTTTTAAACCCAGACACAAAACAACGGCACAAATCTCCAACAATGACAACAATGAAATGTATGTTTGGTTTTTGGACATGAAAAGAGTGAGATTTCTAAAGAGGCAGAAATCGACTTTCTCTGCGTGTGAAAAGCAGTTTGGCGCTGGGAGCTGGAGTTTTTATTATATTTCAGAAATGAAAAAAAAAAAAAAAAAAAAGGTTCAAGGCTACTGTTTGGGGGCACACAAGTTTTTGCTTTTATGTGCGCGCCACCAGCCGTCGCCTTGAGCCCATTTGATGCACAGTTGCGTGACTGCAAAATCTGAGCCATTGCAGTGAGTCATTTTCTTCGGGATGAAGTGTGACATTGTGGTGGTGGTGCTGCTGTATGTATGGCTCTGTATGTGTACATGCGTGTGTGTGTGTTTGGTGTGTGTGTGTGTGTGTGTGTGTGTGTGTGTGTGTGTGTGTGTGTGTGTGCGTGTGCGTGCGTGCGTGCGTGTGCGCACAGCGATGTTTTCCTGCATGTGACTCATTCCGCATTCTATACATGTGGTGTGATTTACAATGCATGTTCAGTACATAAGTGTGATTATGTGACTGTAATTATTATATAGTATTACGTGTTGCTGGTATGCATTATTTTTTTTTTTTATTTTTTTTTTTATTATGTTTGCACAACAAAATGTTGACTATCCACTGTGCGAAACATGTTATTAACGTTTAAGGGCATCTGTTAAAGGATTTTGTCTTTTTTTTCTTTCTTTTTTAAAAATGTAAACGACTCCTATATGTTTGTACCAAAACTCTTTATGGTGTGTTTTCACTCACAGTGTGCAAACACAGCTCACTGTCTTCCCTTCTCCTGAGCCCTTACCTTGATACACACCTTGTCACAGCAGTGCTCTGATAAACGCCATCGACCTTTCCCCCATTCTGACCATAAATGCCCTGCATGCTGTAAAACAATGAAACAGTGCTAAGGAGCTGTAATGGAAAGCTAATTCTGTAATTAGCCCGCTGATTAGCCTGCAGGCCCCTCCCACGGTGGACTCTGCATGTGTGGCAGGTGCCGACTGTAAACCAAAGTCCTGGGACCATGGGGGAACACTCAGGCGTGGAAACACACACGCACGCACACACACTCTGGCTTATCTGTTGCTGTAGAAGACAGTGATTATGTTATTCCTTGTTCTTTTAGATTGAATTGATTTCTTTTATATTTACACTACAAAATATGTATTTAAGCAAATATATATAACTATCATTAATATTGCACAGAATTGTCCTTATCACTGTCATTATGAAGACCCCGCTAGAAAAATCCGTAAATATCCTCAAAATGACACACAACTGCTTTCGAGTCCATTAATTGACAGCAGAAGGGAGACAGAGTGTGTGTGTGTGGGTGTGTGTGTGTGTGTGGGGGGCTATTATACACAGCATAATAGCTGATGTGGCTTATGAAGTGGCAAGCCAGGGTGTATGTGTCTAGTGGGTGGGATGGGGGCTTATCCGACTGTCTGCTTGGCATGTTGTAAGATGTGTGTTAAGTAAGGTAAAGGGGGATGGGGGGGGGGAGGTTACAGCGCCAATCCCTTTGCTGCTGACTGTCAGGGAAGAGTGGATGAAGAGAAATAGAGACGGAAATGGAGAAGTAGATTTACAGTGTGGCGGGGGTGTCGGCGGGACTAAGGGAGTGGGGTGGGGGTCTGTCCCTCTCAGGGCAATTGACGTAAAGTGATAGGGTGAAGTAAATGGCTCATAGGCGACCGGTTGACTTGGGAGTGAGGCAGCGGGGGAGAGCGAGACGAGGGAGGGGGGGATTACAGCTTTATCTTGTCATAGTAAATTAACACGGCGGCGGAGACGCACTCGGCTACACACTGACCTCTTCATCCCTCCTGCCTCGCCTGTCTGCTCGGCTTTGGCCCGGCCGCTTTACCTGCCTGCTGCAGCTGCACACACGCGCGCACGCGCGCACACACAGAACTGAAAGGGAAAAAAAAGCACTGACACACATTTTAGAAAGCTTGAAAGGTGTCACGTTATTCACTTTTAAAATTTTGTTGTTTTTTTTTATAAACCCTGGCTCTAGATGAGAATTGTGCTTTTTTTTGTAATGGGTTGCAAATGAATGTAGTTCAGCTAAAAGGGTGTTTTATTTAATGTGAAGTTCTCACCGTGCTGGTGGACCCTGATTGGCTGAGAGCAGCTCAGTTTAAATGCCTGATAGGAAGGATTGTAGCCGTAGTTCAGTGAGGTCAGCCAATCAACACACAATCCACTTATGATGCAGAAGAGTTAGCAGAGGATGGATTTTTGGTTTGACTTCATTCTCCAGTAAATGTGAAAATTCAAACTTATAACTGCTTTTAAATCTGTAGTGCAAAATGCATTTCTTTCTTCCTTTCTTTCTTCTAGGTGGTTTGTGTTTGTTTTGGTAATCCTTGCAGACAACATGTACAAACACTAATTATTTCATTAACAGGCGAGATGCACACTACCACGATAGAGAACTATAAAGATATTTCATCAGGCATTATTTCTTATTTATTTTCCTCCCTGAGCTATCTCTTGTCCTCTTTTTGTATAATTTGAATGTGTGTGTGTGTGTGTGTGTGTGTGTGTGTGTGTGTGTGTGTGTGTGTGTGTGTGTGTGTGTGTGTGTGTGTGTGTTTGTAAATTTGACAGATTTAACACAGTCATTGAGCAGTCTTGAGACACAGTGGTCACACTTAATTTCTCATGCCAGTGATGCACTAATGAATCAACACACGCCTGCCTGTCAACAGCAAGGGGTCGTGGTAAAATATACTGGCGTACATTTTAGCCAAACTGCTATTTAAAATACAGAAAATACAGCTTGCGTGTTTTTTAGATAAGGAAAGGGCAAGTGTGCCATCAGACATAAGTTCAAATACACAGGTAGAATTAGGACATTCAAATTCCCAAAAAGTACAATTTAAAATTTGTGGTTTTCCGTGGAAAAAGCTCAACCATATTGTTGGAACAGGAGGATAAAAGTAATGCTTGTCCCAGCCTGAGGGACCTCGAAGTCAAAACTGACAGCGTCTGTGTTTAGCCATGGCATGTAAAGGGATTTGCTGCGTGTGTGTGTGTGTGTGTGTGTGTGTGTGTGTTTTGGCAGTGTAATCGGAGGTGTGTTAAGTGTATGTCGTTGAGATTGGCAGCTCTAGCAGGCGAGCTAAGTCCTTACCCCCCTGCAGGAGTGATCAGTGACATTCTCTTGGTGTGTATTTGTGTGTGAGTATTTTAGTTTGGAGCAGCTGTTTCCAGTTCTTCCCACTGCCACATTGTCCATGCCTTGATCCACAACGACGCGCCAAGCATCAAATATTGTTATTCACACGTACACCTTGCACAGCCCCAGACATGTCAGGCTATGGTAGAGAGAGAGAGAGTTTCTTCAGTCAGGCAACCGAGAAAGAGGAAGGGAAAAAGAGGAAGACAAAAAAAAGAACATGAACAGCGGCATCTGTGCTGGCTGTAGGGAAAAAAAAATAGCATTTGGATTTTTTTTTTTTTTTCCTCGTTTTCTGGCAAGTGTTACGTGTTTTTAAACCAACATCCCCTCACAGATGAGCTTAAGAAGACAAAAGTTGTTTAATTCGGTTCCATTGCAGAGGCTGTAAAAGGATAAAGAGAGTGAGGCGCAATTTTTACTTTGTTCCAGTCATTTTGGAAGAGAATTGACATCTGCAAACTAAAGGCAGAACCGCCCACACTGCCAGCCTGCCACATCCAGTGCATATAAATACATATATGCAGGCACTTACACATTAACACACACACACACACACACACACACACACACACACACACACACACACACACACACACACACACACACACACACACACACACACACACCTACAGGCACCTACAGGCTATGTGCACTCACAGTGTCACACATATACGCACAGAAATGGCAAAATAACATAAATAAACCTGCTCACACGCATGCACCGAGAGCAGGGCATGAACGTTTACACTATCCAGAGTTTCTGTTTGTACTTATGAATAAATGCATGTTGATGAGAAAAAGTTTTTGCAAGCCGAGTTATTGCAGGAGCACGTGGCCGCGCAGTGAGTGACACCCGTTTACAATAGAGGAATCTGTCTTGTGTCTTGTCTTTAAGATCCCTCTGTCTTGGACTTTGCAAATCGCCGGGGTAAGAATGTCAGCAGGGCACATGGATTATCATTATATGCTGGGAGGTTGATGGGGGGGGGGGATCATAAGCCATTTAAGTTGCCTCTGGGATAAGGCTGTCTGTCTGACTCCACACATACAAAATGTCACGGGCCCTAATTTAGCAGATCTTTGAAGAAGCCTCGGCTCCCTGCTAATTCCTCTTGATTGGGAAATGACCTTCATTGTTGGACGCGGCGAGATGACATCTCCCTGGCAGATTTTTCGACCGAGCAAAGAGATCAGACAACCCCGCCACCCCCCCAACTCCGACCCCCCCCGTATTCCTGTTCTGTTTGTTTTGTTTGCGCGACATCTTTCTCGAAAGAAAGAGTGCGGCTGTTTTAAGTAGGCGCTGGATTAGATAAATGGGATGTGACAGGTGTGACCGCTGCCTTCAAGATGCCTGCCTCTCTCTCTCTTTTTCTCTCTTTCTCCATGTATCTGTCAACTCTCTCTCTCTCTCTCTCTCTCTCTCTCTCTCTCTCATTTCCTCTAATGCCATCGCCTCTCTTTCTCTCCTTCGCCTTTCGCTCTTTTTCTTTCTTTCTTTCTTTCTTTCTTTCTTTCATTGACTTCTACCCACTTACACTCCTTCTCTCCCTCTGTCTCGTTGCATTTGCATGTCGCTGATGCAACTTGTAATCACAAAGCCACTCATTTTAAGTCTGAATTTCCCTAATCTGAAGAACAGGAGAGGGTGAAGGAAAAGAAATGAGGCAAGGAGGAAAGACAGGATCAGGTCGAGCCGTCACTAGGTCAGGTGGTGAGCGGAGAAGAGTAAAGTCTTTCAAGAGCTTTAAGATCACAAGACACGTCCCCCGCCAGCGCAGCACAGCCCTCTGCCAGTGTGTTAGGAGCCTCCACAGCAACTGGTTGACGCCTCATCAGCCCGTCATATATATATATACACGACTGTTGAAGCCATATTATCGCTGTCACACTCTGTCCCTCCGTTACAATGCATGTGCAAGCGCACCGAGGAGAGAATTAGTGAATTATTGAGCGTGCTGACTTATTCAGAGTGTTGAAACACACAGCGCCAGAGAGGGGGGGAGAGAGAGAGAGAGTGTCAGTGGAGGGTAGAAAGTGATACTGGTCGGCTGTACCTCTCATACTGTGTTTGGATATTATATATCTATATATATCTATATATAGATATATAGATATATAGATAGATACCTGGACTGTGATCTCAGTATGAAGTTCCACTTCCACCAGCAGCCTGCGAGTTAATGATTTAAAAAAAAAAAAGAACTCTCCGCCCCAATACACTGTATTGTCATTAATGCGGCTGGAACGTACAAGTACTAACCACAGCGACACACAGACAAAGAGAAGTATGTGTGTGTCCCAGGTGGCGTGCTCCATATTGTAGTTGGATGAGCCAAAGATTAACCATGTGGACCGTTGACCCCCCGCGTCTACCGAGAGCTGAGCTGACGGACTGACTCACTTGTTTCTGTGATTAAAGAGCACAACACACACCTTAAGACACCTGTGCGTGCATGTAGGAGGATACTGTACGCGCCCGAGTGGCTGTCGGTGCATTCGAAGCACGTCACTCGTCTATATGTGCATGTGTGACAAACGGGCAGTGTGTGTTCTCTTCTGAAGCTGACGCTGTCCTCCTTCTCAGTGTCACTGTTAATTGGGCTTAGCTGGCATTAGGTCTATCATGCGGGTTATCCAAACAAACACAGGTTGTATTTGGTCAAAGATTAAGGTGTTAGACGTTACTTACCAGTCAGCTGCTGTCGTGTTTTTTCTTTTTTTCTTTTTTTACTGTTCATTCATCCAACTTCATCAAAGTTGAATGGTCATTTAAAAGATGATAATAGCTTAAAGATCCCCATCCCTAAGTTTTAAGACAAGTCCAGTTACTTCATTATTAAAGTGTGCAATTTTTCACAATCAGGACTTCAACTTTGTGTACGTTTTTATGAGAGGATTATGATTCCCAAACGTCGTCACACTTAGTATTGTGACTGTGTAAACTTTAGACACAAGACAGTAGGATGATTATTCCACATGACAGCTTGGCGAAAGCCACAGAGCTGTATATATTAAATGTTTTTATCATGCTGATTGTTGTTTTGTCGTTCCTTTCATAAATTTATGGAAATGATTTGACACCTCTCCAAAGCGTTGTTTCGGGATCTTTGTGATTTTCCTGTTTGATGGAGTTGCATCCTCAGCATTAATTGTCACCAATTGTAGGAAAAATGTAGCGCAGCACTAAAAACTTGGGCTTGGGCTTTGGTACAGCAGCGTTGGACGTCCCTCAAAGCCGAGCCGTTGAAGGCTTTGTAATGAAGAGATTGAATGACTCTTAAGAGTGCGCGGAGTCTTTCTGCTGTTGTTTCATGTGCTCGTTCTGTCAAGTACATCCAAGTTAGTCAAATGCAGATTCCCGAGGATGTGAGAGAGACAGAAGAAGAAGAAGTGTGCCCTAACTTGAGATAACTGGCCAGGGATGACAGTTGGTTGCAGTGAGCTATGAGAAGCGGAGATGGAGAGAATAAAGAGAGCAAGAGAAGGAGAGGATGGAGATAATGAAGGTTGTATGCCAGCTCCTCCTCCGCCTCCTTCTCCTTTTTTTTCCTCCCTGTTTGTTTATTTTTGTCTTGAAGTTTAGGTCATTTTTTAATCGAGTAATTTACCTCTTTCTTTCCCTTCTCCCTCCTTCTTTCCCTTCCAGGAGCGGGACTGCACTAAAGGAAGCTCTCTGAGTCCTTACCCCCAGCACAATGCTACCTCACCGGGCAAAGAGGATGGCGGAGGTGGAGGGCGGCCCTGCAGCGACGGGGGCTCGGCCACAGGTACCCTGGGGACCCCCGAGAGACGCAAGGGCAGCCTGGCAGACGTGGTGGACACACTGAAACAACGCAAGATGGAGGAGCTGATCAAGAACGAGCCAGAAGGTCAGTGATGAAAGGGGACGCCTGTGCGGCCAGATGTGTGATCCGCAACTCCCCGCCATCTCTCTGGCTCCGCGCCGCTCTTTTATCACACTCTGTTGTCCCTTCTCTCGTTTCTGTCTTGTTTTCTCTCTATCATTCTCCCTCTCTGCTATGAACCCACACACACTCAGATGAGAGGCAAGCCTTTGTTTCTCCAGCACACAGACAGACGGCATCAGCTGTTTGGGCCTATTGTCCACCATGCTTTGCATATCTACCACAACCTGACAAATAATATGTGTGTGTGTGTGTGTGTTCATGTGTGTGTAGTGTATGCCAGAGTGTGTGAAAAGCCTGACTGCTTAAACAAACCTCCCTTAACCCTTAAGGTTCGATGTTTCCTGGCGTTATATTTCAAAGGAGGGACGCTCACATTATCTTTCTGCTGAAAGATCAATGTTAAATGCATCTTATCACCTTTCCTTCTACTTTTGTAACCTTTGGGATAACTCTCTCACCCCTCAGACAAAGATTTTGCACACTGTTGAAGACACTAAACCAGATTTTTGCCCAGGGCTACATAGCTTAGCTTGATTAGCCCCCACATTTCATTCACAAATTTAGCCTCGGGCTAACAGTTGGAGTCAAGAGATAAAATTAGCCCATGGCCAGCTCTAATTTGTCAATGGGCAGATACATGGGGGCTTAAGTCACTATGAGACGCATGTGATAGTGATAATGTGATAAGGAGATTACCAACAGGTGTCCATCTGATGGGATAGTTTGAATAACATTGTGCTTTATTGGTGGAAGATTCCTGTCCTGTGCTACACAGGGAGGTCAGTGTAGAGCTGGGCAATATATCGATATTATATCGATATCGTGATATGAGACTAGATATTGTTTTAGATTTTGGATATCGTAATATGGCATAAGTGTTGTCTTTTCCTGGTTTTAAAGGCTGCATTACAGTAAAGTGATGTCATTTTCTGAACTTACCAGACTGATGTAACTGTTCTATTATTTGCCTTTACACCCACATAGTCATTATATCCACATCACTGATGATTATTTATCAAAAATCTCATTGTGTAAATATTTTGTAAAAGCACCGATAGTCAACACTACAATATCGTTGCAGTATCGATATCGAGGTATTTGGTAAAAAATATTGTGATGTTTGATTTTCTCCATATGGCCCAGCCCTAGGTCAGTGTCAGTTAAAACATAGCAGAGCAGATCAGAGGTCTTCATGGGTCCAAAATATATATATATATATATATATAAATATATATATATATATATATATATATATATATATATATATATATATTTATATAAAAATCCTGATTCAAAGGGGACATGAGCAAAGTTGGATCTCGACACGAACAGACCCAAGGATAACTGGCAGACATTTAGGCATTTTTAAACATTGACATTTCTTTTTCATTGACAGTGACAAAAGACATTTTGGCAGTTAAGACCTCAATGGCAGATACATGCTATATATCAACCACTAGATCTTCTTATACACTTCCACGTTCCCCTTTTAGCTTCTAAATCCACCACTGCTGTGCGCTGAGATTTCTATTCAAACATCTCTGAACTGTGTGCAGCCTGTATGACACCATGCCCAAAATGTGAAAGAAACAGTGCAGCAGTACAGTGTGTATTTGTCTTTTAAGTGTAGGTGTTCATGTGTTGGTGTGTGTTCCTGCAGTACATCAACAGGCTTTCATTTCAAGCTGCGATGTGCTAACCTTATTTTCCAAGCTTTTCTGTAAGGTTTTTAAAGCGGCCGAAACTGCTGGTCACCTCTCGCCGTCGTATGGGTTGTTTTTATTCCAGTCGATAAACAGGCCTGTTGTGGCACATTTTACAAAGAAAAAAGAAAAATGAAAGAAAGAAAAGAAAAAAAAAACTGGGCTGTTTGTCGAGCTGAGCTGTAATTGAGGTGTGTTTTGGGTTGTTCGCTTCTTCACTGGACCTCGTGAACTGGCTGCACAAGAAAAGAATAAAACCAACAATAATGGATCTTTATGAGAGCCAGCGCAGAAAGAGAGCGAGAGAAGGGGAGAGGGAGATGTAAAGACAGAAGGAGGAAGAGAAAAGTGAAGGAGAGAAAGAGCAGTGTCTTCACAGACCCCATTAGCGGAGTGCCACAGTGGTGCGGCTTCCAAACCAACCCGGAGCATTATCTGCCCTACGTTTAAATGAAACGCGCTAACAAAAGGCCCCAGCGCCTCCAGACCCAGCACACACATACGCACACAAAAACCCAGGCCAAGCAAGAGAGAAAGGAAGAAAGAAAAGAGAGTAAAGGAAGAAAAGGGATGCTGATAAAAGATGAAGAGAGGCAGAGGGAAATGGAGAGGGAGGAGGGGGGGAAACCACGAGGGGCGGTATTGAACGCGAGATAGAAATCCCTTTTTTGTGCCCGGCTAGCTATTGTTTGGCTGTGTGACTCACAAAGGCCATTAGCAGCAAACAGCAGGTTGGGATGAAAATTTAATGAAGGCTTTAATCATTATGAAAGGCCTGGAATATTACTGCTCTCTTTCTCTCTGTTTTACACACACACACACACACACACACACACACACACACACACACACACACACACACACACACACACACACAAGCTTGCACACTGCTTCCAGCTGGATCAATGACACACACACAGAGTGTAGGAGCATTAACACTAGGAGGGATGTGATAAGGGGCCAAAGACACAAAATGGTCCGAAAACGATAAACATCTCAAAACAGAATGAGAAGCTCGACTTATCGAAGGCAAGCCCTGAGCTAGACATTCACACACACACACACACACACACACACACACACACACACACACACACACACACACACACACACACACAGACAATCACACAAGAATGGCTTAAGTTTGAAAGATATAGTTCTGCATCTGTGGCTAGTGTTGCTCTACTTAGGCTAGATGAATGAAGCGTGGTAGATACTAGGTCAGTGTGCGTGTATGTGTGTGTGTGTGTGTGTGTGCTTTTGGGAGCACGTATACTTGTGTGTGTGTGTATTTGCATATGTATTTGTGACAGTGCACTCGTGTGTGTGTTATGGGAAGGATTGCATTTTGCATGCAAGGTGTGTTTGTGTGTGTTGGCCTCTAATAAATGACTAGCCATGTTGTCCCCCATGGCCTGGCCCAACCATGCTCCACCGCTCTCCTGCTCTCTCCATTCATCTCCTGTCTTACTACACCGGCCACCTGCTACCCTGGAGATACACACTCATTCTCTCTCTCACACACACACCCACACACACACACACACACACACACACACACACCGCTAGCTTCCGTCTTCAATAACTACTTCAGGATTGAAAGGGAGGAAGAGCGAAGATAAGAATTACATGACACTGCCGTGTGTGTGTGTGTGTGTGTGTGTGTGTGCGCGTGTGCGCGTGTGTGTGCATTTGCATGCATGCATGTGTTTGAATGTGTGTTTGTCTGCTAGGCGAGTGGCTCGTGCTGGAGTGTGTGTGTGTCTCATTACATGGAATAATGAGAGCAGAGTGCAAAGCGTCGCGGGAGGTGCGGGGTCGAGAGGAGATCTGGTGCTAAAACCCGGCTGCACATACACACCTGTACAGCTGAACACACATACACACATCCTTTGGACTCGCCATTTAACCCCTCGTGACCCTGGTGGCACAGAGCAAGGCCTAGTGATAATCTATTAGCCCAGCAGTGGGAAAAGACATGTACCTGATAGCTAGATAGATAGATAGATAGATAGATAGATAGATAGATAGATAGATATTATAAACTGCAGAATGAAAGAGGAGAAAAATGAGGGAAATTAAAAGGAGGAGAAACATCACTAAATGGGGCACAGATGTTCCCATCGGCCCCTCGAGTGGTGCCTCCACTGCCCTGGACTTGCACCAGACACTCAGCCTCATTCCTCTCCTCCTCCTCTCCTCCTCTACTCCCTCCTCCCTCTCTCCTCTCCTCTCCTCTCCTCTCCTCTCCTCTCCTCTCCTCACCCCTCCTCTCCTCTCCTCACCCCACCCCTCCCCTCCCCTGTCTCACAGTGAGTGCCAGCTGAGCTCCATCTCTGGACCCGTCTGTTGACCCTCTGCTACCCAGCTACAGCTACCCGTCACCGGGGCTCCATGGCCTCTGGGACTTTTTATGTTCTTTCTTTTTTTTGTCAGTGTAAGGTCTGGAATAAACACGGGTCCTCAACTGGAATTGTGTTTCTACTGTTTACATCTTTTTTAGCTGAATAAACCTTTAGACATTGCATTTGGCCTAAATCACCTTATGTGCAGAGTTGCCAGTTGCAATAGACATTTTATTATTATAAAATAAAAAAAATCATCAGTGTTCCTCCGTTTTCTGGACTCCCGGTGTCAACACCTTCAATTCAATTCAGTTCAATTTTATGTATAGTATCAAATCATAACAGAGTTATCTCGAGACACTTTACAGATAGAGTAGGTCTAGACCACACTCTTTAAATTCCAAAACCCCAACAATTACAGTAATTCCCTCAAGAGCAAGCATTAGCAGTGGCTGTTGCGACAGTGGCGAGGAGAAACTCCCTTTTAGGAAGAAACCTCGGCAGACCCAGACTCTTGGTAGGCGGTGTCTGACGGGCCGGTTGGGGGTGTGATGAACACTGGCAAATAATAGTCACATTAAAGATAATGGAACAGTGACTTCGAAGGTAGTCGTGGAAGTTCATGTCATAAAAAATGTTCTGTGAAAAAACCTGTGATAGAAATGTGTATTGATTCAGCAGCAATTTTAAAAGGTATAAATGCCACCACCATTTTCTGAGTTGAT